>NW_004955588.1:153582-193365 GCF_000276665.1 Chinchilla lanigera
AAGAAAGAAAGAAAGAAAGAAAGAAAGAAAGAAAGAAAGAAAGAAAGAAAGAAAGAAAGAAAGAAAGAAACTGATTTATGAAAATAGCAAGTTAGTTTTGTGGGTTGTAGGCACAGGGGATTTAGCAGAGGGTTCTTGAGACCTGCACAGAGGTTACGGGATAACCTATCCTGTCTCATACCCACACCAAAGAGCTAGAAGCTGTAGCAGCTTAAGCTCCCAAAGCTCTCCCAAGACTGTGGAAATCTTTTTGTCCTTCTGTGAGAAATTATCCCATTAAGAAGCTGAACAGGATAACAGAAAACAAAACTTCTGGAACTGTTCCCAGAAAGCACTATCACGCTGGGGAAGGAGCAGCCACCATGGAGCCGTGGAGCTGCGTGGCCCAGCCTCACCTGGCCCACATACGGGTAGGCATCTTCAGAGTCAATGCCCCGGTTCTCCTGCACGTACTGGAAAGCGTTGGTCATGTAGCCTCCTCCACAGCCGTTGTTCTCAGATACACAATCCACCAGGTTCTGGGGACTCAAATTTAAGAGTTTGCCCGTTTTCTTCTTGAGTTGGCCCTCCAGGGCACCCACAGAGCTGAAAGCCCAACAGGAACCACACTGACCCTGAGAGGCATACAGAGACAAGATCAGCCCTGTGCTTCCCATCTGTAGCTCCCCTCCACCCACCTGACGACGTTCCGTACCGACTTCATACACCCATTGCAAGTGCTGCCTTCTTACTCTCCTTCACTTAATAGTCACTGCCTGATTCCCCTGCTGTTGATAACTGTGGTTCCCTCAAGAAAGCAGAGGCCAGGTTTTGGTGGTGGTTTGTTCATCTGTTCTAGCAGACTTGGTACCCACTAGCCGTGCATCACCTTAGTGAGTTACTACAGCACTCTGTGCCTCAGTTTTCTTATCTCTAATTATGTAAAATGTGAATAGTGTACTTAATGATACTATCATGAGGATTAAAAAAATTAGAATTTATGTTTATTCTGCACAGTATAATTCTTTTTTTCTTAAACTATCCTTTAAGATAGATTTCTTGAGGATGCAGGTTATGTATTAGCCATCTTGAATTTCTATTGCCTAGCTCTGTAGTACCTGATAGGTTCTAGGAGAGAAATAAATAGTATTTGTTAAATGAATGGTAACTATTCTTTTTTTTTTTTTTTTTTTTTTTTGGTGGTACTGGGGATTGAGCCCCAGGGTACTCTACTGCTGAGCGGGATCCTCACCCTACCACACACACTTTTTTAATTGCTCATTTTGAGACAGGGTCTCTTAATTGCCTAGGCTAGTCTCAAACTTTGGATCCTCCTGCTTCAGCCTTCCAAGCAGCTGGGATTACCAGCACGCACCCTCACACCCAGCTCAATCATTCATTTTACTGATTAAAACCTGTGTTAAGATTATGGGAACACATGCCTGTAATCCCAGCACCTGGGAGGCTGAGGCAGGAAGACCACTGTGAGTTTAAGGCCAGCCTGAGCTACAGAGTGAGTTTAAGGCCAGCTTGAACTACACAGTGAGACCCTGTCTCAAAACACTTAAAAAAAAATGTTATAGGAAAACTGGCCACCTCATGTTGGTAAGAATGTAGGATTGTAAAAACTTCGGAAACTATGACCAAACAATTCCAATTTTATTTTGCTAAGTATTTCTACAGTTCACACACACAAAAATACACAAGCACTTATTGTAACACTAGTTGTAATAAAACTCAGACACAAAGGTACAAAAATGTACCAAATGTACACTTCAACGTACAAAATAGATAATGAGTGCAGTATCCGAATGGGCTATATTCTCTTAAAATGAGAAGACAAACCTATCTCCCTTTTTCCCAGTACCCTCCTACTTCATAACCAAAACACTAGAAAAAGAAACAGGTTATGCCAGGTTACCTATGCACACACATACAACAGTACCTGGTTTTTGACAGGAGTAACATAGCCCTTCTTTCGGTAGTCAACAGAATCAGGAGCCCTGCCTTCCCAGTCTGGGATGTAGAGGGTGTCATTACTGTGGGAATGAGAGGGAGGTACTTTGAGCCCAGTCATCTTCTGAACTACTTCTTCACTGGTCTGAGACAAAGAAGAGAGACCAGGCATTAGCAAGAAATTAAAGCAAACACGGTGGATGGGCCAGGAGCTCAGGCTCAACTCACCATGTCTCCCAAGTGGTTCATGCTCAGTTCATATGTATGGACACCGAGAGAGGCCTCAAGGTTATGGATGGAAATATACTTCAGGTTCTTTTCCCAAATTAAACGCCGAGAGATTTCATCCACCTAAATAGAGGATTGTCAGTACTTGCACAGACTGTGTGCAAAGTTACATAGTGAGTACTGTGGAGAAAACATGCAACTTGAAATTGTAAAATGTGTAGTCTAGTTAAGGAACCATGCATGGATTGAGTACATAAAAAATATGTAAACAAATACAAATAATACAATGCAAAGCTCTGAAGAGATCAATAGAAAACTGCTCATAGATTAATAGCATTAAACTGAAAAGCTCTTTCCAAGAGAAATTTCAGAGTATTATTATGTGTGTGTGTGTGTGTTGGTGATGCACTGAACCCAGGTCCTTGTACATACTATGCAAGGGCTGAATCACTGAGTTAGACCCCTGGTCAAGACTATTACACAGCAAAATATGGATAGATCTTTATGATGAGCCGAGGTAGACAAATGAAGTTAGGGAACGGGATGGTTTGCTTTGTTGGAATAAAGTACTGTATTTGGATTGAGGACTGCAGAAGCTGAGAAAGGAGATCTCAGACCCCAGCTCTCCCACCATGCTCCCCTCCCAAGTTCCCGGGCACCTTGCTGTTATACTGCTTCCCATATGTCTTCTTCCATAGCTCCCACTGAGTATCCAGCATCTCCTCAGGGTACAGAGCAAAGCTCACCACCGGTAGCAGCAGAACCTTGAGCCCCCACATCCTGGGGAAGGGAATAATTAGGGAAGACTCTTCCATTTGCCGGGGGACTCATAGCCTGGCTTAGGATGAAGAAATAGTTGGAGCCATATTCTAATAGATTGCTCTTAACTTTGAGAAGTCACAGATTCCTTTCACATGCTAACAGAAGTACAGTCCCTCTTAGGAGAAAACTGCATTCACAGGGAAAAATGTTTGGGGACTCATGACTGGAGAGATAAAAAGCCCTTCCTCTGAACCCTGAGACAGAGGAAAACTTGGCTCTCTGAGAAAAGTAGACAAAGAATTGAGGATGATTTTCATGATAAAACAATCATAAAAAAATCTTCATAGGAAGAGGGTGGGTTTGCATGATATGGGCTTATCCAATTCCAAGAAGTCTGATACAGGGAAATCCAAAGCATGTACACACACACACACAATTAATGGAGCTGAGACCAGACACCAAAGCATACACACGCATACACACACACACACACACACAAAATGGAGCTGAGACCAGACACCTGGCATGGGCTTGAACCTTCTTTCAGTGTTCTCACCACAGCTGTAGCTGCACAAAGTAAGGATAAGACATGAATGGGGTTGGAGGAGACACACAGATTTCCAGCTTATCCTCCTTGCTTAAACTGACACTTTTCCAGATCTTGCCAGGAGGACAAGGGAAAAGTTGACAGTATTTCCTTATTTAACTAGACATTTACAGTCTCCTCCCTCTCTTCATACATTTCTTCCTCTCTTTCCCCTTAGGCAGGAAACTGGACTAATCTTAACCAGATGCTGTGGAGGTTTCTTTTCTTTTTCCAACAATAAATATCTGTGGCTGCCTCCATACAGCAAATTCCTCAGAACCAAGATTAGAAAAATGTAGGATGGAAAGACGGTGTTCTATAATGATTAAATTCACAGCTTTTTCAAAGCAAAGCATCACTCATTTCCTGCACTGGCTTATCTGCAAGTCCTTCAGTTTAACAACAACCTGCAGTCTCCAGCCAGTCATATGACATACACAGCACAAAATTTATAGTCTTTTATGTAATCTTTGCAAACTGGCAAAATGTCCAAGAGGATATTTAATAGCTGGAGTGTTAAGAACTGGAGATGTTTTAGAGCAGAAATACCAAGCTACCACCTACTGGCAAAATTCCTATGGCTCCTCCTCAGTAGCCAGTTAACTCTTACAGCCCAAGCAGAATACGAGAGTGGCTGCTTTTGCAGGATGAGTAAAGGATGCTCTATCCCTTTGTTTCTACTAACAAGCATGTATGCGTACAGTACATACAGCCATACGAGGAATCCTGAAGATTTCCAAGTAGATTTTATTTGGCCAGGAAAAGAACTAAGAAGGGCATCTGTTTTTATCCACAGAGCCTATAGTTTACTTTGACCCGCAACTCACTACATCGCTGACGCTCTTAAATAGAAAATGAGAAGCTAAAAGATCTAGGAAATCGAAAATGTTACCTGAAGTTGGGAATCGCGTCTGGGCTCCTTTCCGGCACAAAGTGTGGCTAATGTGGGCGGAAGACCAGGGGTGCTAGATTTATTCCATCAGGATTGCGGAAGTCAGCCACAGCAGTTGGCTGGAAAATTTGGGTAAGACAGGGAGGCGGGGATAGAAATGTTGAGAAGGGGGGTTAGGGTGGAAGGAGGCAGCATATTTGCAGTGTTTCTGTCTGTGCAGTGTTGTGTGCCGGGAAGAAGAGTTGCTGGGTATTTAGTTTCACATGACTGTCTCTGGAGGCAGACAAAAGACAATACACATTACTCAGGTTAGGGTGTACTTTCTCCTTTAATGGGGAAATGAAGGACACAGCCTTGGTCTTCCTCATCTTCCTCTTTTAAATCCTTTATTACAATAGACTGCATCTTTTCCTTTTTCTTGTAATGACCCACCTACCACTTAAACCTTAGTTTTCAAATTTGTGTCTGACCCACACCTCTGGAATAACAGAATAAATACAAAAAACTAGAAGTAAGTAACATGAGAGAAGACACAGGCTCCAAAATTGTATTTTATGAAGTGGCCTGAAGTTGCCACTGCTTTTAGGCTGGGGAACAGCCTTCCTAGCCTAATGTGATTTTGTAAAAAAAGGATCTGCTGAGAAAGTCCAGATGAAACTGGCTCTAAAAGCAGCCAAAAACAGTGTTCCTGGTTTAGGACAGTGCCTGAATCAATGCTCTGACTGATTCACATGAAGACTCTACTGCTACCACCCTCAGATGGCAGGATGTCTGATGAGCACTAATGTCTCAGTTATTAAAATCCCCGTTCTAGGCCAGTCACATGAGCTTCTCCAAATGCTTCCCCAAACTCTACCCATGTGACAAATCATAAGAGTTTAGCTCAGCCACCCCACCCAACTTCATTTTCTTCCATAAACAGATGTGGGGAAGGACAGTCATTGGAACTGAAAGGATAATTCAGTTCCACGTTGGATTCCAAAAAGAAGCCCTCAAGGACACAGGCTTACGCCTCTGGACCTTAAAAACTGTTAAGAACCACATACAGTAATTGTAGAGGGAAATCAGGTGCAGTCTTGAAGAGTTAAACTTCCCAATCCTGAGCCAGGCAGAGTGGGATGTGCCTGTGATCCCAACAGAGGCAGGAGGATCACCTTGAGGCCAGCCTGGGCTACAAAGCGTGGCTGTCGCAGAAAACAAAACAGCAGCAAAAATTCCCAATCCCTAATTCTTTCTAATCCAAAGGAAGCTATACTAGGGTAGGAGGAATCCAGATGCGCCTAGTGATTTCAAATCCTAACTCTTCTGTCTCTCTGAAAGGCTTGGGCAACCCCCAACCCCACACAGTGTGGTCAGAAAGTCCTTGCTGATTTTACTCAGCGTGTGTCAGGGTCAGGAGGGCAAGTGAGGAGGAGGGGAGCTGAGTGATCAAGGCCCTATGATTCCTGATTCCTGAAATGAAAGACTCACACTATGTTTGTGTATTTGGCGCTCAATCAGATTCCTTCAATTGTAATGTCTGTTTATGAGCTGAAATGGAATAATGAAGTCGCAATCGAGATCACACAACACAAGAACTTTTACAAAAGGAAAAAAACATTTTGCTTTAAAATCTTTGCTACATGTCATTATTTTTGCCACTGTATTAGCACAGATCCCAGCAATACAGAAATGGCCAACAACAAAAAAAAAAAAAATCAAAAATAAAACCCTGAAGGAAAGGCAGAAACAAAACCCCCAGAGTATCTTCTCCCTCCCGACCCCTCCCCCAAACCCTATAATAACTGTACAATATTATAGTCTTGATCACATTTAAAAACAATATTAAAAAACAAGGATTCCATTGGAAACTCAACTTTTTGGTTTCATTAACTGTGATATAAATATATACGTATACTGTATGTGTGCACATAGAATAAAAAAATAAATTGTCTCCTTTCCACTCCACTACCTGGCACCAGACTGGAGACAAAAGGAAGCGACCAGTAAGTGACATTCCCTCTGCCTCTCCACGGCCATCCATGCTCCTCAACCTCCTATAAATACACTCAGCATCTTCCAATTAACTCAGTCTTGCACTTACATGCTGACTGGAGCCAGTTTAAAAAAAAAAAGGCTGGTATACATGACTTACCTGAGGAAGGTAGAGTGAGTATAGTAACCTGTATCCACATTTATATGGCTATAATTACCAAGTGACCCTGTTGGGATGGGAGTCCAGGTCCCATTACACAGACAATTATTATACTTGTGCTCTAAAGCAAAATCCAACCTCAAGATTGGATGGGGAGCAAAGATAAAAGACCTACAGATCCAGGAGAGTCCGGAATCTAGATGAGAGATTTTTAAGGGTGGGATGAAAGAGGCTACATTGCAAGAGGCTTGGTATTCGCTTTACACTCCAACAGTGAGGACTTTCACTGGGATTGCTACTCCAAGAAGTTGAGTTTCCATGCAGAAATAACCTCTATACAGCACACAGCATGTGTGATTCTGACAGAAAAATGCAGCATTATTCTTATGGACAAGTTTAGGGTTACTAAAGTGTTTATCTTGCCAGCCTATTTCAGTAATGCTTGCTGATCTTTCTAAGCAAGGTGTGAGCACCAAAAGGGGGACTGATCCAGCTTTATCACTGAATGTGTTTGGTAAGAAACCAAGCATTATCAGCAAGACTTTGCCTACAGTTGCACATTGGCTGGGCATAGATATAAGTGCAGCAAAGATATGTACTTAAATACTCTTTGGCTGCAATACTAAGTGGAAAATACCTGGAAGATGTAACTCCTTAGAACTCTTTGAAGAGCACACAGAAAGACAAAGATAAAATCTGGGACATATTTTGCATAACTCCCTAGTAGGGATAAAGAAACACAGAAATACACACACACACACACACAAACTCACTCTCACGTTTCTTTCCAGAGGAACTGCTCACAGGTAACAGAAAGAACATATGCTCGCTTTCTAAAGCCCCATAACACCATGTTTCATGGTTCTCACCTGTGAGGATATTTCTCATTCTCCTCAGAATTCAGAATTTCTTTCTAAAAAAGGCCATGGGTCTACGACCATACCACCCTGAATATGCCCAATCTTGTCTAAAATAGGCTAAGGTCTCCAAGGCAAATAGTGGGTGTAGGTTCCTCTAACCTGTCCCTTCACCCTAGCACAAATCATCACTGTGCAACTTCTGGTCAGGAGACGTAAGAAGAGGCGTTGTACCTCACCTAGGCCCTGTGTGCAAAGAGTCCTAAAGCCTTGGGGATTCATCATTTCATTTTGTCTACAAATGTTACCTCAGAGAGGCAAGGGTGGGAGCAAGGGAGGTCCAGCAGGGAAAGGGGTACATGTGAGGGGTGAGGGAAGGGAAGGGAGAGGAACTTTTATTCTGTTTACAAAAGATTTGCTTTTAAAACACAAACAATTTTTCTCCCCCACCCTTTATCCTCACCCCGATAGTTCTATTCTGAAAAGGAGGGAAACATAGTTAGATCAGGAAATTCTTCATTGTTGTAGCTGTTGCTCTGGTCTCCCAGCATGGACAGCATCTCCTGGTGAGAGAAAAACATTATGTTTGAGTCGCACATCTTCACATTTAACAAGTTCTCTCCCAGCATCCCCACACCACCATTCCTAATGCCAATGCGTCCCTGCTGTGCTGAGCTCTCTCAGCCTTCCTCATTCTAGCAACTCTGACTCCTCAGATCACAGCCTCTTCCTAGTTCCTTCTCTGTCTTCCTTCTACAGTTCCTAGAGCTACCTTTTCCCCCTTCCCACTACTTGGTATTTTCAAAGGGAGAAAAGTCTATTTGCCGTATTTCATATAACCTGTCATAGTTACCTAAGAAGTGCAGCATCGTATTTTTTCCCCACCAAAATCTGTTTTCCCTTCCTTTAATCTATGGTTTACACTCTCTCTTCCTTTGTCTAAGATTACTCCATTCACTCCTGCGATCCCCTTAGGACTTATATAAATAGGCCTTTATAACTACCAGCATGTTCTAGTTCATATACGTTTTGGGAGAGATACTGGGGACTGAACCCAAGGCCTTCACACTAAGCTACACGCCTAACCCTTTTTTATTTTGAGATGGGGTCTTGCTGACTTGCCCAGGCTCAGTTCAAACTTGCAATCCTCCTGCCTCAGCCTCCCAGAGTCCTAGACTTACAGGTCCTGGCTTCATAGATTTTTAAAAAATTGTCCTGCCTATTTTAAACCCAGAGCTACTATGAACTAAGTATATGGATCTCCGTGAATGAACTAATGTAACTTTCTTTGGCATCTTTCCACTTTATATTACATCACTACCTTTGTCTAGTCTGGTTAAAGGGTGGGCTTCATACTAAATTCACTTTTTAATAAATTACTGACCTTTATCCCCACATATCCCTGCTGCCTTCTCGCATATACCACCAAACAAAAAAACACCTTAATCCAGGTGGGCTTCCTTCTCTGTCTCTCCTCTGATCCACTCACTCTCCTAGTTTCTATTTTCTGAAGTCTGTACCCGCTCACCTGGAAGACCTCGGGCTGGCTAGGCTGTTGTGCTGATGGCTGCTGAACATGTTCACTAGAGCTCGACCGATGATGAGGCTGCTGCCCCTGCCACTGTGGCCAGACACCCACGCCCTCTGCTGTCCGTGTCTGGAATTGTCCTGCAGTCTGTCCAGCTTCAGGAGCTAGAAACACAGCAATGCACATCCTCAGTCTGTTAACCCTACTGGAAAGGAATGCACAGCCCTGTACGCACCACCTCTGTCCTTCCTATGCCACTTCTGTTTCAAAATCCAGTCCCAAATTAACTTTTCTTCTCTAGACAGTGTTCCCAAAGAAAACTGTTAGATATCATGCTTTTAGTAAACTTTATAGTAAAAAATATTATAACATTTTATATATTTTCAACATATATGTGCCAAAGTATTTTTCAAATGGGTAGGTTTTACATTTCAAACGGACTGTCACCTTGTATTTCCCCTACGCTAGGTCACTGCACCCAAGACACAGGAAAATCATTTTAACTATAAAATCCTTTCTCTTAGTGGAGTAGGGTTGGGGATGTAGTTCAGTGGCAGAGAACTGGCACAGTGCGTGTGAAGCCCTCGGTTCAATCCTCAGTAACAGAAGAAAAGTTCTTCCGCTTTAGAGATGTAATTTTCCTGTGATTCTCCTGGTCTGAACTTACCAAAGTTGGATCCACGATTGGTGAGAGTAGGGTAGGCAGCAGCACCAGGGGATGCACTAGGCGCACCGGGAAGAGACATAGGGCTGAAGGAGGACGGAGTCTGGAAGCTGCCTACACCAAACTGGGAAGAACGAGCCTTAGCTGTAGCCTGAGTAGCAACCTGCTAAAAAGAGAAGGGATAAAAGGGATAAAAGGCAACAAACAGAACACTAACATCACTGTGCAGACCGTTCCTGAGAGTCAACATTATCAGTCACTACTGTTTTCTTCTGACTCAAGCTCATCACTATTTCCAACTGTATTACTTCTTTTGATTAATTATCAAGCTCTCTTGGTACTATTTTTAGGCAGATGAGGTAAAAGGACAAAGAACAAAGGTAAATTGTGAGAATTAAAGCATTTTATGAACTAAGGTTACATAAAACTCAGGTATTAATAACAATAGAGTATTATATATACAGAAAATACTTTGCATTCTTTTAATATTATTATTTGAGGTTCTGGAGATTGAGTACAGGATCTCTGAACTGAGCAACATACTCAGCCCTTTTCTATCTTGAGGGAGGGTCTTGCTAAGTCATCCAAGGTGAGCGTGAACTTGCTATCTTGCCTCGCTCCTGATTGTGCCACCATGCCAACACTTTGCATCCTCTTGTTATTCAGTGTGTTCTGCATTCTTTTGTTCCTAATGTCTTTTATTTTTTAATAAATACTTTTTCTCACCAAGATAACTATGTATTTGCATTGTGAAATATTTGCAAAAGGCAAAGAAAATAAGAATCATTCAGAATTCCATCACCAGAGACCTATGATTAGTATTTACTTTAATAATTCATTCAACTTTTTATTTCTCTAATTGTTTTTTTAAAAATATGTGTTAAAGGCCACTATGCTCTCTACTTCACAGTGGTCTGCTCTCACTCTGTAAAATATACTTCTCTTCTTACTTCTAACTGGCCCACACTAGCTCTACAGAGCATGTTTCTTTTCCTACTGTTAATAAGTGTAAAACCTTGCTACCTTTTTAAAAAATGTGTTAAAGGTCTTTCGAGGAAACTACTCTTTAGCCTGCATATTCATTTTTCATAGTTCCAGAACACAGATTGGTGGTAAACTTCTTCACTCAGTGACAAATTTCTTCAATCCAAAGAAATTCATTGTTCCAAAAATAGTTTACACTCATGATAGCAGCCATTTTCACCTCTTCAAAATCTTTCATGGAGTCATGATTTGTGCAGACATCTATGAATACCATCTTTCTTGATTCTGCCACAGCAAACTTATAGAAAGCGGCAACCCTCAGAGAGACAATAAATCCTTTAATAATATGAGGTAAGCTTTCTTGGTTTCATTATAGCAGAAAAACCACTGTAACAACTGTCCTCAAGAGCAATGTCTTTCCTGGCTGATGAAAAAATGGACAGCCTTTCTGTGCATTTTGCATAACTGAGATCATAATACATATGACAAGTTCAGAGCCTGCTTTTGTTTCTGTTTTTTTACTTCAATAAAATATTATTCATAAATATATAGTAAAGTAGTAACATATTTTTGCTTTATGCTTTGCACATTTACTATGTATAAAACACATGGGTACAAGGATTTTTTTCCTTTTTTTATAAATACACATCACTATATGTAATTAGTAATTTTCTCTTTTGTTCCTATGTTATACAGTTTTAATCAAAGAGTGAACTTCTTAGAATTTACTCCAAGACAGATCTGAGAATCAAATCTCCAAATGTTCCAAATAAGCAATTCTCACTAAGGGTCATTATGTAAGAAACTTTGACTATAATGAGATTTTTGGATTATCAGTAGTGTTTTAGTTATCTAGCTGCTCTCAGAAAATCAAAACTTAGAAGTTGGAAGACAAAGCTTAATCACTTAACAGTTTACCCTGAGCATTATTCACACCGTGTGTTAGTTTACATATTGACTATCGCTTGGGCAGGTGTCATTTCAAACAGTCAGTTCCTGTATTAGATAAATTTGATAAAACTGTTGATTTTATATTTCCTGTTATATTATCTTATAAAAATTAACAGGAAAAAATATGCAATTTTTGTCATCTTGCATTTAAATAATTGGGCTGGTAAGTAATTAAGAAGTTATATAAGAGAGATACTAATCATACATGTGGAAAGAAAGCCCAAACAAACAGACAAACAAAAACTAACATGTAGGGATGAGACAGATGAGAAGCTTTACCTGGGCAGAGAAGCCTGAGCGGGTACTAGGGGTCCAAGTTGGGGCTGCTCCCTGGGAAGGGTTGGAGTGGCGGGAAATCTGGGCCAACATCTGCCCTGCAGAAGATGATGGCTGGACAATGGTTACAGGAGGGGCCAGACCACTATTCCTAAGAGTGAACAAATGGTGAAATAAAGGATTAAAGGGATGGGTTCATCACAGAATTTAGGAATCAAAGGACAATTATACTATTCCTAGGTCCCTTTGACTTCCTTGGACTTAAGGAAAACTCAGTAACAGAATTTGGAAAGAACAAGAAAAACTAACACCCACACACTACCAGAACACACAAGGATGGAACCTAGAACACCACAATAGGACAGGTGCAAAGAAACAGGAAAAAAAAACAGCTCCTTTGCTCACTTTACTGCTTTGCCTGAAATAACCAGAGAAAGCAAGGGAAGAATGAAAATTGGATTTAGCAATGGAATCCCTCAAGGCCCTAAAAAGCAGCACACACGTGGGGCTCACCTGAAATTCTCGGCCGGCCGGGGGTTAGGAGGGAATGAGTTGCCCTGGGAGAATAGCTGTTGGGTGGCAGGGACAGTGCTGGAGGAGATGCCTTTACTCTGATCTGTGGACCAAAAGGAGTGGGGGGAGGGCCAGTCAAGGGGCTGTAATATATAGTTCAGCAAGTTCCTACTTACTCATGAAGCAGTCTATGATTAAGTGGAAATATGCTGGAAGATTACTGATTAGACAGTAACAGGCTTACAAGTCAGAATTTAAGAATGAGAGTTTCAAAAAGGGTTGAAGAAACACACCTGCATTGATGTTAGAATAGATTTCTGAAAATCTTGGATCTCTATCCTGGGCAAATAGAACATCTGACTTTTCAAGGGTCTTGCCATGTTCTGGCCCTGTAGATGCCACAGGCTGAACAGAAACCTATGGAATAAAATGATGAAAATAATCATTAAAGGTTTAACATAATTCACTAACTCTGAAATTCACATAAAATACACATACACGCTGACTGGCCCTAGGGGATATTTTTAAAGGAAATGCTCGCTGTCCTCTTCAAAGATGATACACACTCACCTGGGAATGATTATAGCTGGGCAATCCATCTCTTCCTGATACCATGTTTAATTCTGTTTGCTGTTGCCTATATGATAATCAGTGAGGAGAAAAACAAGAAAAAAGGATTTTAAAAATCAGTTGAAAGGGCCTCAGGAAAAAAAAATCTAACAAAAAATGGGATTGCAGATGGCCACCCCTTGATGTGGTCACTATTCAGTAGATGATTACTTCACCATTTCTTACCTGGGTGCCAGCTGCCCTGAGCCCATCTCAAGGGGTAAATTAGCTGTGGGACCTAGCTGAGACCTCGGGACTGTGTTAGACAGTGCAGGCCGTGGTTCCTGGCTAGAGTTCCTATGAAAATAAAGTAAGACAAGAACAGAGAAGGAGGAAAAAAAAAAGGAATTTGACTCTGTATAGAAGAGTCAAATACAGAATATATAGAAAATTCTATGTATTCGTATGTAGGTGGAATAATCACTAATCTTTAAAGTCTAATCCCATATGTACCCACTCTCCATGATGAATCTATTACATATTATAAACATGTACTAATAAAAAAGTGTATTAATAAAGTGTAATTCCATTAATTCAAATTACTGACAACATTGCATAAACAGAATCTATGTCCCAAGGTACAAGGGTTCAACCTTTGGCCAGCAATTCCTAGGTATTCAATACCTAGTTATTATGAGTATATGTTTACTGTGTTTTTTAAAACCGTAAGTAACAAACTTACAGACACTGAAATGTTACTAAAGACTATCTCGAATGTGAGAATTTTTTTCTTTTTATACTTTTCAATACCCTCCAAATTAAACAACAAAAAAAACTAAACCAGATGAGGTGGCACATGCCTTTAATCCCAGCTACTCTGGAGCCTGAGATAGGAGGATTGCAAATTCAAGGACATGCCAGGCAACTCAGCAAGACCCTGTCTCAAAAGAAAAAAAGAAAAAGGGCTGGGGAACGTAGCTTAGTATACTATTACTCATAATCTGACCTTCAAGAGGTAGATTCAAAACCAATTCTACAGAAGTGGCTTAAATGGTATGAAGAGGTAACCAGACAACTGATAATCATTACAGTGGTGTCATGGCTTGCGTCTAGATGCTACCCAAAGCCTTATACAGTCATAGGTGGGGCTTTCTGGAGGTGGTGGCTAGATCTAGTGTGTGTGATGCTGGGGTTGAGGGTGACCCAATCTGGGTGTGGGTCACACCACCCAAAAGGCAGATAGCCTGGATCAAATATGAAGGCAGGTTTGATTGCTGCTGCTTGCTGCTTCTTCACTGCTGCTTCTGCTGCTTTGCTACTCTGCTGCCTTCTGCCTGCCCTGCTTTCCCATGGACTGTTCCTCCCTGTGATGGCCCTCTGTCCTGCCACCCTGCCTTAGAGCCAGCCAGCTATGGACTAAAACCTCTACAAACTGTGAGCCAAAAAAACCCTTTCTGCCTTTAACTTGTGAGTGTTGAGTATTCTGTCTCAGCAACGAGATAACTAAGAACGGATATTGGTCCCAGAGAAATGGGGTTGTTGCTGTGATTGTACCTGACCACATAGTTCAAATGCCTTTGGAACTGGCTTATGGGAAGTTTGGAAAGGTTTGGAGGTGCCAGCTGAAGAAGCAGCCCTAACGTGCTGTAGGGTCTACTTAATGAGAGATTCTGGTCAGAGCTCAGAAGACCAGAAAAGGCTGATAGAAATAGAGTAAAATCTCTGAAACTGTGAAGCAAAATAAATCTTTCCTTGTTTTTCTCAGGTTAGTTGATCACAGCAACAGAAAGCTAACATATCATGTAGCCCAGCAATTCCTGAGTGTACACTAAGAGGAATAAAAGCAGATTTTCACACGAAAACTAGTATAGGAACGTTCACAGCAGCATTCAAAACGTGTTACAGGCACATGATGGCGTATTATTTGGCAGTAAGAAGAAATCAAGGACTGATATATGCTATAACATGAATGACCCTTAAGATGTTACACATTATACTAATGTCACAAAGGAACCACTTATTCTGTGATTCTACTTACATTAAACATCTAGAAAAGAGAAATTTATAGAGGCAGTAAGTTAAAAAGTTGTTATAGGGCTTTGAAGGAAATGGGGGGAATGGAGAATGATATTACTGGGCATCACATTTCTTTTGCTGTTGTCGTTGTTTTTGTTTTTGAGTCAGCGTCTTGCCATGTAGTTCAGGCTGGTCTTGAACTCACTATGTAGCCCAGGATGATTTTGAGCTTACAGTGATCCTCCTGCCTCTGCCCCCCAAGTGCTAGGATTATAGGCATGTGCCACCACAGCCAGCAATAAATCACATTTCTTTAGTAAGAATGAAAATGTGCTGAAATTAGACTGTGATAATAGTTAAATAATTCTGTGGTACACTAAAAAACACTGTATTCGTTCAGTGAGTAAACTGTATAGTACGTGAAATGTATCTTAGTAAAGCTATTTTTTAAAAGCTGAAAAAGGAAGCTCAAAGAAAGGAACAGAAACTAGTAAGAGTATGGGATATAATTGTGGTCTAAGGCAAATCACTGGACACAGACCAAATCCATCTCACTGCCTGTTTTTATAAATAAAGGTTTATTGGAACAAAGCCATGTTAATTTAATTTCTGTATAAATATTTTCAAGCTGTAACACCAGAGCTGAGTAGTTACAATGTATATTGTATGGCCCACAAAGTCTAAAATATTTACTACCTGGCCATTTACAGAAAGTTTGCCAAATCCTGGCTCTAAATTAAAATTCTGACAGACTGAAGCAATAAACTGGTTATAAATAAAATCATAACACTGAAATATAAATAAATCCTTTCATCTGAGCACATGCTCTCTGGATTACTGTTTATTAAAATCTTTTCCTACCTTGATTGACTATATCAAATCCTGTAAAATGGAAAAGAAGGAACTTTAAATTACTAGTGTTTAGTACTAGAAAAAAAGAAAAGGAGATAGCTTTATAAGACTAAGCAGACTTAGCACATGAGAAATGCCAACTCTGGAAAAGGAATGAAGGGTACATACTTCACGTTGGTATTGGTACAGATGATGTACTCAATTTCATCTGAATAAGGGTTCTGGAAGGTAAAGGAGCTGGTTCTCATCCAGAGCCATTCTCGATTCTTAGACCGAAACCGGAACATGACAGACAGCACCTGGCCTTTTAACTTCACCACCTGGAAAGGTTTTCACACTATCAGTGAAATTCAGGTGGGAAAGGCACACATCTCCCCAATTAAATAAAAATTTTACCTTTCTACAACCAAAAAACTCTTGTGGTGGTTTCCCTGAAGCACCTGTCTTTTTCAAGGTTAAGACAACATAAGAAGGCTAGGGATGTGGCTCAGAGGTGGCACATTTGCCTAGAGTTACACAAGACCCTGGGTTTGATCCCTAGTATCAACCCACACCCTAAAACACCCCAAAACAAACAACCAAAACACGAAGCAGGAAAAACTAAGTGACTAAATAAGGAGAAAGTATATTTATCACATTTCTTACTAGAGTCCAGGGTGATCTGACCATTCTAGTTAAACAGGAATAACAATTATTTCCAGGAGAGAATGCTACTTGCCCCTTTTTGTTGGAAAGTCCATTACAGAAATGCTGAGCTACCTTTACAAATCTAAACCAGAAATTTAAGTTCAATGACAGTGACTATAGCTTATGTATTGCTCTTCCATTCTAGTTTTTTCCCCTGGACCTGAGAATTTATTTTCACAGTACCCAGAGAGGTTTCTGCAAATAAAATAATTGGCTTTAGTTTATAGTCTTATTTTGCTTTCGTTTTATAAAAGTAATCTTCCACACAAAAAGTAATTTGTATTGTATTAGTTTCTAGTGTCATGAAACAGAAACTAATCTTTTCACATTTGCTAACAGCAGCAAATAAATATACTACTATGTGTTAACCACTGGGGCTATGTGCCTTATTTGCATTATCTTATTTAAACTTTCCAACAACTCTCTGAATTTTGCTATTATTATACCTATTGCATCTTTAAGAATTCTACTGGGCCAGGCATGGTGGCACACGCCTGTAATCTCAGCACTCTGGAGGCTGGGGCAGGAGGATCGTTGTGAGTTCAAGACCAGCCTGGGCAACAAAGTGAGCTCAAGGCCAGCCTGAACTGCATAGCAAGACCCTGTCTCAAAAAGGCAAAAAAAAAAAAAAAAAGAACTCTACTGAGACTTACAGAGCTTAATCAACTTGTCTAATAAAAACTGCCATCTAAAGCCACATCTATTAAATTCACCCATTTTTTTTTTTCTTTTGGTCTTTTTGAGACAGGTTCTCGCTATGCAGTTCAGGTCAGCCTTGAGCTCACTTTGTAGCACAGGCTGGTCTTGAACTCGCAACTATCCTCCTGCCTCAGCCTCCTGAGTGCTGGGATTACAGGTGTGCACCACCACACTTGGTTACCAAATATGTTTAAAGTGGTAACTATCCATAAAAGAATTTTTGGAAATAAATACTTCTACTATCCTCCACAGACCAGTAATCCCGTAGTAATTTAAATAGTTTGAAGATAGTTCCTTGGATAGAACTAGTTGGATATAAGACAGTAATTAGCCAAAGCCAAAGCCAAAGGGAAATTCCTTGGACAAACCAGGCGTGGTGGTACATGCCTGTAATCCCAGTATTTGGGAGGATGATAAAGGAGGATCACTCCACCAGCCTGGGCTACATAGTGAGTTCAAGGCCAGCTTGAACTACATAGTGAGACCTTATCTCAAAAATAAATACATGAACAAATAAATGAAATTCCTTGGACATTATCCATAATTTCTTAGTATTATCTAAGTACAAAAAACATAAAACTGTAATGCCTGCCAAGTGCTCAATTAATCAATGATCAACATAACATGGGGCAATGTAATAAGTAGATGAAGTGTGGCTTAAGATCCAAACCAGGAAAAAAAATTACCTGTTGGAAGCTGTCTCTTAGAAGCTGCTGGTCTTCAGGATGACAGAATTCTACAATATTCTTTCCTAAGAGTTCCTAGAAGGGACAAAGAAGAATAGATACTAAATATACTTTCATGGTCATCTAATTTGCCCTGTTCATTACCTGGAAGCTGGATTTATTTCTCCTGTCTTAACCCTAAAATTATAAATAAGTGTGAGGAGGGAGAAAAAAGATGAAAAAAATGGAATCTGCTACATACATAGCTTGCTTCTAGCACATTTCCCTTTTTCAGAATACCAAACATTTATTTTAACAGCACTTATTATAGATTTGAAGTACAGTTTACATTTCTAATTCATCCTTTTAAAGTGTATAATGATCATTCCTAAAAGTGTAAGCATTACTACAATCTAGTTTTACAGCATATTCGCTGAACCAAAAATGCCTTTACACAAAGCCCATGTGTATTTAATGTATGTCTGTACTCCTCAGCCAACCACTAACCTGCTTTTTGCCTGTTTTAGTTTTGCCTTTGCTAGAAATTTCAAACAGAGTCATTAAATACATAGTATTTTGGTTTTGGCTTATTTCAGTTAGCACAGTATTTGTGAAATTAATCTATGTTGTTGCATGTATCAGTTCTTTATTCTTTTTATTCCTTTATTATGAACGCCTAAATTGTTCCACTTTTGGGCTATTTTAAATGATACAGCTATGAACTTTTATGTATAAGTCTTTGGGTTTTTTTAGAGCAGGAACATTTATTGGGTATTTTAGGTGATTTTCTGTAATGTAAGGTATGGTGTAAGGATTTTTTGCATATGGATATGCAACTGTTTCATCATTTGTTGAAAAGCCCTCTGCAATGAACTGTCTTGGCACCTTGCTGAAAATCAATTGACTATAAATGTAAAAACAGACTCTATTCCAGTCTGTTGATCAAAATATCTATCCTTACACTAACAGCACAATGTCTTGATAACAAGCTCTATAATGGGTGTTCAATCAGGTAGTACAAGTCCTCCAACTCTTTCACTTGCAAGAGCACTCTTTTACCAATCATCTCATGCAGTCATAGCCTGAAGTACTGCCATGGCCCTGAGTTTTGAAAGTTTACATAATAAGTCAATTCAAGGATAGTTAATGAGTTTGTTAAGTGAGTAAGTTATAACTGATGGTAAATTTGTGTATTTTATAGGTTATTACTCCTCTAAGCCATCATATCAGTATAACCAATTAAAATAAGCACTTTAAAATGAAAAATAAGTAAAAATGAGCACTTAACAGTACTTAGAATGAATATACATCTGTGCCTTCTGTTTCCAAAGTTTCACAAGAGGAAATAACAGTCTTGCCAGGAAGAATAAATTTAGCAACTGATAGATTAAAACCATCTCTTTTTCTGAACTGGAGCTGACATGCTTTGGCTATCTCTGGAATAACACGATTGTGTAACCTCAACACTGGCATGGAAAAACAGAGGCCGAAGTGTGAGTGATGTAATAGCTGTAGCTCCTCACCTGTGGCTGGTAGCCAACAGTGGCCACACAACGGTGATCCACAAAAGTGAATATCCCCTCAATGTTGTGGCGGGAGATGAACTCTGTTGGTTGACAAACATTACTCATGTCTGTACAGTTAGGAGAACTAGTTACCTAAGAGTGAAGAAATAAAAGTGAAGTAAAATGAAACCATTCTTTATAAACGTATTTTGGATCTTTCATAGGTATTTGCATAGCATGAGACTCAGTTTCAAGAATTTCTAGAATTTTACATCCCATCCTAAGAGGGAAAAAATAGCAATTACAATTAGATAAAGACTAGCTCTACTCCCATTTATGTGCCCTTTAACAACTTAGTAAACAAAAAATGAATTCAACCCAAAGCCCACTTACTTTTATCTGATTAGGCTATACTTTTTATTTACACAGGAAAATTATGGTTTAGGTAGCAAAGAAACTTATCTTTGCTTAGGAGAAGAATCAAAATAATTACACTTGCCTACTGTTAGTCATGTAATGATAGAAGGATTTTCTCTAGATGGACAGGACGCTACCTATAACCCCAGCAGCCCTAGATTACAGGGTGCTGCTGCATCCTGTAATGACCAGCAGAGGCAAGAAGACTCAGTTTGAGCCCAGCCTGGACAACTTAACAAGATCCTGTCTCACGTTTTTTAATTTTTTAATTATTATTTTTTAAAGGGCTGGGGATGTAGCTAGTGTGAAGGCCTTAGATGCCCAGTACTGAAGGAATAAAAGAAGGGGATTAACTACAAATAGAAAATTCAGCATTATAAAGCTAAAAATAAGGTGGGCTAGGTACGGCCTATAGTCCCCACACTCATGAGGCTATTAAAGAAGGATCATTTGAGCTCAGAAGTTCAAGATCAGCCTTGGCAACATAGTAGAACTCATTATCAACAACAACAAAGCTAAGGGGAAAAGACTTCCCTCTTTTCATATTCTTCAAGTTTTGCTAAATCAAAGAGGAACAATATTCACTATGAACACATTTTCTCAAATGTACAGAATTTTATGGAATTTTTCATTTGTATTCAGATAGTAAAAGAAAATTAACACAAACAAGTTCTAAAAGAAAGTTCTAAATGAAGAGGTGAGGTTGTGGAAAATTCACACTTGCCTGCAATCTGCCAATGGCAACCAGGCAAAACTTGCTCCCCTGGCCAGCCTCTGGGTCATCATCTGGGAGGGAAACACCTTTAGGAAGGTGAGGTGAAAAGGAATAAGAGATCTCATGAAGGCCTTCAAAAGTCAGATGAGTTATGATTCAAAATGCACTTAGGTATGAAGAAGCTAGGAATACAGCAAGAGTGGTAAATTATAAGAATAAACAATTACACAGAATTTACCATATGTGCCAGTCATTGTTTTAACTGTAAATATGTACTTGTACACAGATAATATATTTAACCCATATAAACTATAAGAAACTAGGGAGTACAAGTCCCTCCCAAAGAAGTCTAAAAACCATGCTGGCCAAATCACACATAAACGCAAACTTCCTGTGACCATATCACAGGCAGATAGATATCTTGCCAAACCTATGACTTTTAAAATAAGTTAACAGCCAAAAATGAAATTATACCAAACACCAACAGCTATTTTTGACCCTTGGAAAAGACAAAAGCCAAGTTCTACATATGGGGAGGGAAGGATATATTCTCCTCTATTCTTTGCATAGTTATCTTCTTTTTATCTAGAAAAATAGTATTTCCCTGATCAGTATAAAGAAGCATAAAAGATCACACAAACTTTATATATATTTTTATATAATATAATATAAAGGCTAAAAAGTTCAAATGTCATTACCTACACTACTTTAATTTTTCTTGATTATATTAACTATCATTTATTGGGTGCCTGTCACATGCCAGGCACTGGAATGCTTTCCTTACACTGAATCTAATCCTCATAATAATCTCATATAGACATATTATCACCAAATTAAAGATGAGAAAAAGTTTAAGCAACTTAACCTTGGTTATACCATAACAGAAAAAAAGCCAGAAATCAAACATAGTTTTTTTCCAAATAAAAGGTTAATCTCCTCCCGAATTATATATACTACCTAGCCTCTTTTAGTTTTTGTCTCCCCAAAACCTCTACTTATCAGTAATGCCCACCAAGCAGGGAAGAAACAAAGGTGGTAAGATTTACAAGCTTTTGACAAGTCAAACTGACTTTTTTCCTTCCTTTTTTTATTGTGTATGTCCGTGATACACAATAAATACACTCGTCGTGGGAAACTGGCACATACACATACTGTATCTTTATCTTTTTACTCTTTCTTCCCCTTCTCTCTCTCCCTCCTTTCTCCTCCTATTCCTGGATCCCCTTCTCTTCCTGTTTCCTATAAGTTACTTTTTATTTTTTTAAAAAGCTGATCCCCAAGCCCCAACCACTTCTTATATTCCTGTATGACCTCAAGTTCAAATAAAGCTACTCTGCTCTCAGCTTGACTTAGAGCCTTTGCAGGGAATATCACCTTTATAAATTATTACAATTAAGCCATCCTCTCACTATCCCTTAACTGCACTAAATGCTAATGTTTTTTTGCAATGACTGCTTAGAACATAGGCATTCAGTACACATTATTATGACTTGTCACATGTAAAAACTACTCTCTTAAGCTTGGCACACTGGCACACACGTGTGGTGCCAGCTACTTGGGAAGCTGAGGTGGGAGAATTGCTTTGCCCAAGAGTTCAAGGCCAGATGGAACAACACAGTAACACCATTTTTTAAAAACTAAATTTTATACCTTAAAAAACTATATTCAGCTCAGCGGCATAAGTGCCTGCCTGGCAAGCATGAGGTCATGAGTTCAATTCTCAGTACCCCCCCAAAAAAACCTATATTCTCCAATATAACCAATACTGAGCCATTTTTAAGTTTTGAGCAATCCATCTGCCCAACTGGAATATAATAAGATCAACAATGGATGTGAGGAAGTCTTCTTTGTCCCACTTTCTTTCAACTTAAACCAAGTACATTTCATATGCCAGGTATATAATAAATGCTGTAACAACTAAATGTTGGTAACTTTCTTGGACTCTAAGGAACTTTCCTACCTGCTGGAGGCCAGGCCTTAATGTAGCCTGTGCAGTGGACCACTACAAAGTGAGGTTCTCCATCCTTCACAGAGCCAAGTCCATTCCTAAAAAAGTTACAGGAGTCAGGGAGAAAACACTACAAAATAAATGCTAACTTTAACTTTTGGCTGTTGAGTGTTTAGAAAACAGGATAGGCCAGGCATGATGTCACACGCCTTGTAATCCCACCACTCTGGAAGCTGAAGCAGGAGGATCACTTCGAGTTCAAGGCCAGCCTGGGCTACACAGTAAGTTCAAAACAACCTGTACTACATAGGGAGATCTTGTCTCAAAACACCATAGATAAACAAACAAAAAAACCACGAAACAAAACAGAGTATTTGATGTTTAGATCATCAAAAAGTAATCATCAGATTTTCAACCCTTGCCAAAGTAAAACAACCAATAGGTACTGACTAGCAGAAGAAAAACACGTAAGCAGAACAAATAAGAAAAGCTTTAAATCTTAGGAAAATATTCCAGAAAAAAAGTAACTATGAGGTAAGGGATGAGCATGAAGGCTGCAAAGGTAAGTTGGGTGACAAAGGCATAACTCCCTACCTCGCCTTTGGTCTTTACTGCTTACCTGCATCTATTTCTCACAAAACTCAGTCTATTCATGGAGACTGGGTCCACAGAGCTGTTACCACACCTGTTTTAAAAGAATAAGGAGATTAAAAGTCAAGCTACATTATCAGTGAACTTTTCATAATAACATCGGGACAACAGGATCTGGATACAAGTAGACACAGAAAACTCCTAACAATGTTTCTAACAAGAAAAAGGTCAGAGGCAAGTCAAGTTTGGTATTTCTAAAATGTAACAGTGTCTCACAGCCCACACAGCAACATAAGCCCATAACCCTAATATTCGGAGGGGCTGAGGCAATTGGATCACAAGTGCCTTGCGGGCAACATAGCGACAACTTGTCTCAAATAAAAAGGGCTCAGTGCTAAGGCCCTGGGTACATGTGTGGTAGTGATAAGGGGTTGTCTTGTATGCTCGCAAATGCAGAGATCCTCTCCATGAAAAGTTGATAAATCTTTTCTGTAACGGATCAGAGGGTGAATATTTTCAGCTTTGTGAGTATACAATCCATTGCAACTGATCAGCTCTGGCATTATAGTGTAAAAGTAGGCACAGGCAATATGTAAAAGAATGGACATGGTTATGTTCCAATAAAATTTATTTACAACAAAGAGAAATGCTTTGCTGACTCCTGCTCTACAGGAACCCTGATCTATCTTCCACATCTCATTATTATTAACCTTGCTCCTGCCTATCTCTTTACATTAGCCATATATATCTACATGTTGGGAAATTCTCTCCAATCTTACTTTTCCTCTCTCATTTCTTTAAAATAAAACCAATAAAACTTGCATAGACTTTAATTTGTACCATACTCTAAGTATCTTCACATACATTAATTCATCTAAGCATAACTTTATGAAGTCAGTATTAGTAACATCTCTAATAATAGAAGATGAAATCAAAGCATAAAAAACTCATGTCCTTTGTCCAAGGTTTTCAGCAGATAATGTCAAAGCTAGAATTCAAATCCATAGAATAGTATAGATTCAAACAAAAATCTAGCAGGCTCAGTCCAGGGACTACTCTAAACCATTAATGCAATTTTCTACCTTTTCCAGGAATCCTTTCTCTTTCTTCTTTTGCTGTTTTTTTTAGTTTGTTTGGTTTTGGGTTTTTTGAGACAGGTTCTCACTATATAGCTCAGGCTGGCCTTAAACTTACTATGTAGCCCAGGCTGGTCTTCAACTGGCTGCAATCCTTTTGCCTCAGCCTCCAAGTACAGGATTACAGCTGTGCACCACCACTCTCAGCCAGGAAAACTTTCTTAATTATTCAACCTATCATCTGTACTAAGCATCCTCTCAGTATAATATAGCTGAACTTCAGAATACAACCTGAACTTGTCTTGTGACTATAGTTAAGAGAGGCCTTTTCAGGAGATAGCCTGGTGGTAGAGTGCTTGCCTAGCCTATGTGAGGCCTTGGGCTCAATCCCTAGCACCAAAAAAACCATGGTGGGAGAGTGGGAAAGAAGGAGGGAGGGGTTGGGAGGGCAGAGAGGGAGAGAGAGACCTTTTTTCCCTATCTCTCCTCTCCCACATGTCTGGCAAGCACTCTACCATTGAGGTACACCCCCAACACTGAGATGACTTTTCCACCTGTACAGAATAGACCATCATTCTTTCTACAGAATCCTTGAATGTACAGTACAGCATATAATTCATAAACACTAAATAGTAATTTAAAGACTTAAAAGATACCTCAAATTTATAACGTAATAATTATTATTAATAATAATAATATAAAAATGGTCTGAGTACACAGATGCTGCCTTGATATAAAGGGAAAAAATATAGGTTTTAGAGTCAGACTACTATGGATTATAACAAAATTCTGTATCAGACACTATCAATGGAATCCTCGAAAATTAACTGCTCTGAATCAGTTTTTAATCAGCAAAATGGTAACTAGGAATCTTACTCCATAGGCCAGCTGTGGGAATGAAGATGACAGACATAAAGCATCTATCACAGTGTTAGATCCCTTACAAACATTTTATTTGCGTTATACTCCATTTGGATTTTGAGAATTGCATTTAATTCAGCTGGAACTTGGATTTAAAAATGCTCATTCCTTGGACAGAAATAAAAACCTTAGCTCTTGATTATTCCTATGCCAAACCACAATCGTCCGCCTGACACTCACCTCATTCGACAAATAAATGATCTCCTTGAGCCCATACACATCCTCATGGAAGACTGCTGACCTTCCTTTTTCACTGTTCCAGTTTTTAGATCCAGGATACGCCCTGAAGAAGGGTGTGAAGAGCAATCTGGAGTGCATTTTTGTGAGTGGAGAAAGGGGAGCAATACTGGAGGCAAGGGTAAGGAGGCATCCCATTCACACGCCCTAACCTCCTTATTAGAACAGGCTGAGTAGCAGACTTTTTTTAAGCATAAAGTATTTTAATTTCATCTATGAATCTCACTGTAAGTTTAAAGTCAGCATGGAAAACAACCTTATGTAAGGAAAGGTAGGACTATGCACAGAAACACACATATAAAAGAAAAACACACACACATCAGTCTCAAAACAAAACTGTTTTCTCTCCTTTATTTATAGAAGACAAGGACAACTTTTGGGGAGAAGGAAGAACTAGAAAAAACAAAATCCATAAAACATAAAAGAGGGGAAAGCCGGGTTCAGTGGCACAGTGCCTGCCTGGCAAAGTCAAGGTCGGGAGTTTGGTTCCCCATATCCAAAAAAAAAAAAGAGAGAGAAAGAGAGCAAAATGAATGACCAACACTAATATGACCATATTGGAATTTTTGCATTTTAACTACTATTTTTTATCTGCTCCCACTTTAAAACTTTTCCTATAGTTGCTCAGAAAGATGTTTCCTCCAGTCAAGTTTGGCAGAAGAACTGAATCGCATCAAAATGAAAGTGGAGAGTGGAGATAACAGCACTTTTATGGAAAGGAGGCAAGAGAAGAGAAGGGGAAGGGAGGGGAGGGGAGGGAAGGAGAAAGGAGGGAGGGGAGAGGAGGAGAGGAAGGCAGGCCAGCCAGCAACCAGCCACGCAGGCAACAAAAAACTTTATATACTGACCAACATCCACTCCTCCATAAAATAAAAATCTGTTATCAGAGAACCTAAGCACAAAGCCAATCACAAGTGGGTAGAAAAAAATACCAGGTTATTTATCTATACAAATGAGGTAGAAGCATAGATGATTCTTTTAGGGCAGGAGGAAAAATGACTTACTATAAGGTTAGATTTCACTCTTTTATTCACAGTAACATTAGATAAAAATAAATGTTTATAGGAGCACTAATGAAACCTTTTCTAAAGATGAGCCACAAAGTAGATATGCGAATATGGATAAAAAGGTCTGATTCTATTAAAGGAGAAAATCTAGAAATATTGCCAGATTTTAAAAGCTAATTTAAGAGCTTAAACACCAGCTATGCTTCAGAAAAATAAAGAAGCAAGGACCTCCTATTCATTTTCCATCCACACAGCTCTCACCTGTCAAGGCACTTTCTGAAGTGGAAAGCTGCTCACGAAGTTTATCCACATCATCTGGGTGCACCTGATCGTACAGGGTGCTGCCAAACCATTCAGACTGCGGCTGGCTCAAAACAGGAGTGACTGAATCTGAGACATACACCACCCGGCCGGTCTCACATGAGACAATAAACAGAAAGCCATCTGCTGCCTCCAAAATCAAATGTTTCAGTTCCTGGTCAAAGAAAATAAATAAAAGTTAATACTGAATTCTGAAAAACCAAGTATTTCTATTTATTTGGAGTAAGATTCCTCAGGCCATGTGTACCTCTCCATAAGCAACTGCTACCTCATACTTGATCCACAACAACAGGTTTCTACCCTCAAGTAATTACTTTCATCGATAAGAAAGTTTTTCCTAGTATTGCCTCAATTTCCATATGTCATTATCTCTTCCTTGCGATAAGCAAGGAAGAGGCTTATCGCCAACAATAACTGACTTTTGATCCCATCCTCTCTGGTCTCTTTTTAGGATCTTATCACCAAATATACCCACTTTCTCTTTCCTTTTAGACCTATAAATACAGTGTTCCTCACTTCATCCCTCAATTTGGCTGGAGTATTCAGTGCCACTGTACACTAAGAACAATTTTGTATTTAATGCCTCTGTTCTCTTATCTTTTACTTATTGTCAATCCCACTGCAATCAATACCATCATATTCATCTTCTTAAGGAGTTTATAAATTTTTTTTTTTTTGGTACTGGGAATCGAACTCGGGACCTCGCACTTGCCAGGCAGGCACTGTGCCACTGAACTATATCCCCATCCCTATAGATGTTTTCTTAATTGCCAATGTAAATTCCTTTTCCTGAGCTGGGCCTTCATCATTTTTAAACTCAGTTTCTTACAGAATTTAACAATGTTGTCTATTCTATTCCCTTAATTTTATTTTCCCCTAACTGCTTCAGTGAGACACCACTCCAATTTTCCTTCTTCCTCTGCTTTAGGCTTCTTATCCTCTGTTTAAGTCTTAAATATAGACATTCTCAAGGATCTATTCTTCTTCCTTCCTTCTCTCCCTCCCTCCCTCCTTCCTTCCTTGAAAATCATATCCACTCCTCCCCACTACAAAATGATACCCAAGTCTACATCCCTAGACCTGCCTTTTTTTTCTTAAACTTTCAACAAATCTTATTTCTAAATATCTGTTAAACATTTCCAAACTGATAATATACCAGCAACTCAGTAATCAACACTTCAAAATCACAATTATCATACCCACATCTAAACAGTGCCCTCTGCTTTCCAGCATTCTTTTTCTTGAACCTGTATCCTCCCAGACTAGAAACCTCAAAATCTAACTACTCTCCCTCACATTCCATAGGAACTCCACTTTCCATTGCTATGTCACTGTCCAAGTTGCCTTATGCCACTCAACACGGTCTCAGTGCTTTTACCCTCTCCACTGCATTCACTTTGATGGCCCCTCACTTCCTAACACTTAAAACTCTCTAACCTAATACCTAAGTATTCGATCATCAGGTCCTAGCCTACCTTCCTGTTTCATCTCCCAACACATGCTAAATTACTTGACTTTCCTTGAATAATTCAATTGCTTTCATAGCTCTAAGTTTTTGCTCAAAGTTATTTTAAAAATCTAGAACACTCATTTTCTTTATCTGCATGTGCACCAGCCCTACCACTGCACCTCTGCTGTAAAATTGACTTTGTATTCATGATGTACTTATTTACATGCCTATTTCCAACACTATCTCATCATTCTTTGTTTTTCACAGCACAAGGAACCTGGCTTTCCCACAAAAGGGACATAACTAAAGTTTGTTGAATCAGTATCTGCAGGTGCTCTGTAAATTAACTATTTCAACATATACAGCTATGAAATGTGCTACATGTGCTTTTAAATAGACCACTCTATTTGGAGAATTCTTATTTCTTTCTTCCAAAGTGTACTGCTTCCTTCTTTCTAATACTTTCATTTAAATTGTGGTACTACAACGTAAACGTTTTCTTCCTCATACTTCTTATGTTTTTTCAAATTTTTCTACTGTGATCACATATTATTTTTAAATCAAAAGCAACATTTCCAGGAACAATGGTGCACACCTGTAATCCCAGCTCCTCAGCTGGTTGAACCAACAGGATCTCTAATTCAAGTCCCACTTGGGCAATTTACCAAGAACCTGTCTTAAAAGCCAGGTGTGGTGGTGCACATCTGTAACACCAGCACCCAGGAGGCTAAAGCATGAGGTTTCCTCGAGTTCAAGGCCAGCCTGGGCTATACAGTGAGTTCAAGACCAGCCTGGACCACACAGCAAGACCCTGTCTCAAGACACACACACACACACACACACACACACATACACACACACTCACGCACACACTCACTCACACACACACACAGAGAACCTCTCAAAATTAAAGACAAAACCAAGTTTTCCCTAAATATCCTCACTCAACTCTGGCCATTAAATGCTCTTTAGATATCCCTCTGGTATATACTTATCTAGTTACACACAAATTATTAATATGGGGTAAAAATGTATTTCTTTGCTACAATGATCTTCCTAACATTTTCTACTTTGTGTACATCTAGCCACTTGCATATATGGACTCAGACTGAGGTGCTAAAAAGCAGAAAGTATTTCTCTCTTCTCTGTTTTTCTCACAGCACATTCTTGAGCAACAATGGCTACCTCTTAGACTCCTTCCTTCACTAAAACCAGAAACTGCTAGAGGGTTGGGAAAAGGCTTTACAAAGTTAAGGAACAGAACTAATTCACTGGACTAATTATCTCTCTCTGGAGTCCACTCTTCTTTTTCCACTTTACAGGTTGTATTTAAGACACAAGTTCTAAAATATCTACCAGCTTAATAAATGGTTTTCACAACTTTTCTCTACTTCTTACCACTCCAATACCTTACTACTATGATAACCAAGGACTGAAATTCATTTTTGCATGGTCTGCATTCTTCCCAAGAGGTGAATTCTTATCCCCCAAAACCAAAACTTTCAAAAGATTCAACCAGATCTAGAAGCTCTCACAGTTCCAAGTCCCAGAGACCTGATCAGTGAGGAAAGATGGTTTGTAGGAGCCATCAGTGGATGTGTTGCCCGTTCCCCGTAACGACTTCATGTGGGAAACAGCCATGCGTAAGATGGTCAGCTTGTCTGGTTTTCGAGCCAGCGCACTACAGGTGGGTACCATGTCTGACAGTTCTGTGATGTAAGCTGTCATCTTGTTCCTCCGCCGCCGTTCAATTTCACTATGATTTTCCCTGCATGGAGAGAGAGAAGCCCCATCCAGGTGGTCACATCTGGTCATCTGACAGCAGACAGAGTGATATGGATACCAAGTAAGCTGCTGAAGAATGTAGTATTTAGGTTTAACGATGCTTCAGTCTCAGCAGTTAAAGTAAGGTTTGCCAACTTCTCATGCAGAACAAGCATGGAACAGAAGCTAACAAGGTAAACAGAGAAAAAGCAGATACAATTCTATCTCCTGGAAACTTCCCTGCCTACATTTATATATATACTGTTCCCTCACAAAAAATTATAAAAAATGATAGTACTTAAAAATGTTGAGGCTGGGGATTTAGCTCAGCGGCAAAAGCGCCTGCCTGGCAAGCGCAAGGTCGTGAGTTCGGTGCCCGGTACCAGAGAAAAAAACAAAAAAAAAAAAAACAAAAACAAACAAACAAAAAAAAATGTTGAGTGAGTTTAGCTCCTAAGGGACAAATAATCCCTCACCTTGGTTGATTACATATTTACTGACTAAACTGGCTTTTTCTTCTAACTAAATTATTTCGACTAGAAAAAATCATCAACTTTTGTCAATTCAAGTATGTTGCTCAATAGCTGATATAAGAAATGATAGTACAGACCCCTCCGTCAAAAAAATGTTGCTTTTTTCTGGGTTTTTCTCTTCTGACATAAAAGGCAGAACTGGACAATTTTGAAGTTTTACTTGTAGCACTAATGCACAAAGCCCTACCTTCTTTATTCGGGTCTAAGGATAGTGCACTGAACTTCAGAGACTGTATGAGATCGTATGAGTCCCCAGACTGGGACAAAGTGAACTGGGGAGTAGAGTGAGAGGGAAATGCTTAAAGGTCTGGAAAGAGAATCTGAATCTCACCAGGCTAAATAGGCCACATTCCTCAAAACTGAGTCAGAATGACATCACCATTAAGAGGGAAAATGCAGGAACTTTTCAAACAGGAATTTGAAAAGCCCAGAAGGTTCTGTATTGTCCTCCACCAGAATAGGGATGCCTTAAGGAGAATCTAACACCAGGTGTGTTTATTTCTACCTGAGCAGTTTTGTTTGTCACATTTATTTCCTTCTATTATCATTTAAGGATTCTATCTGAACAAAAGTTCTTTGTAAAAAAAAAAAAAAAAAAAAGTACTAATCTATTTATGGTGGGTGGAACAAGGAATCAAACTCAGGACCTTGTGCTTGCCAGGCAGGCACTGCACTGCTAAGCTATATCCCCAGCCCAAAAATAAAAATCTAATGTAAATTTCTTTTTTATAAAATGAGTAAACTGAGGACTTTATCCTCATTCCCAATGCAACACTTTCCTTGCCACATGAAGATGAGTTAGTTTTCTGAAGAGGGAAAGTGTTAGGAGGTTAGGGTTGAAATGAGAGCAAATCTTATTGGCAGAAAGGTCTCATCACATATGTTCATTTTTACTTTCCCTGAGATACATAAAACTCTACTCTGAAACTTAAAAGCACCTACCATTCTAGTATCTGACAGATTTCTGATAGTAAAGTACAGAAATATAATGTTCAAACAGCCACACCAAGGCAGCTAAAAACTTCTCTGGTAAATCATAAGGTTTTAATCATCAAAGCAATACCAGTTCTATTGTGACACAGTAATGTAGGCTGTGAGTCTACAAAGGAAAATATAAGTGAGTTTTCCAGAGAGGAACAAAGTAAATGCCTGAGGTTTAAATATTGGGAATTAATTGCAACTACAGGTATATTTATTGGTTTTCTGATAAGACTTTTTCTGGTAAAGTATTATCTGGCACAGCTGCATTATTTCTAAATCCTTTTGGTTCTGTAAAAGAGTGCTGAGATAAAGAGGAAAAGAAAATAATAACAATTTTTTAAATTCCTAAGTAAAGTTCCCTCAACTCACCCACTTTCTGATGGGGAAGCCAAAGTTCCTGTAACACTCAAACTTCTAAAAAATCTTGTCCTCTCTTGCCACAGATAGGGAAAAATACAAAGAGAAAAGGGGAAGAAAAGAGAGAGTAAGAAAAAGGATAGAAAAAGCAGCAGCATCTGCTTCATCATGCTAAAACACACTGTTTTCCTACCTGGCAAGTCTCTCTTTATCCGCAGAGCTCTGCTCATCATCCGACCTAAAAACAGAATTAATGAACTAAGCTAAAATTAAAATAAAAAGAAGGAGGGAGGAAGGATAAATATGGAAATGGAAAAGGAAAGAAAGGAGAAGAAATAAAGAAGAAAAGGAAGAAAATCAAACAGATGCAGAGAAGGTGGAATGGAAATATGGACCAGTACCTTGCCTGTAATCTACAATCCTTCTGTTATGGTACAGAAAGAGTAACTTATAAGACAAAAGGTCAACACACACAAAAAAAAAGCTAATATATATTATAGAGTAACACAGAAAGCATTCTGTCAATCTCTGTAAAGACCAAGGATATACAGACTCTAAAGAACCAATCAAGAGAACTGAGGAATACCATTTTCCAATCTGGAAAGATTATATTCATGTGTGCCATTCTATAATGAAAACAATTAAAGATAACAAGGGATCACAAATACAGTTTCTCCTTACACACACACACACACACACACACACCTTCCATACACTAATCTAGTCGACCAGATTTCACTAGTGAGCCAATTAACTAAAACCAAGAGCTAGATTTCTTGCATATCCTTTATCACTAATGTATTCCTAAAGTTATTCTTAATTTTGATCCAGTCATTTTGTCATTTTTGGCAGAAAAACCACAACAAAGCTGGTAGCAACTCCTCCTCCTCTGAAAGAGGACACAAGATTATTACTAAATTTTTCTAAAAACTTGAGTTACTATGGAGTGAGTGGCAACTGCAGAAAACATCACTATGTTGCCAGGGCAGTATACCAGTTCTCAATTCTATTTTTAATAAATAAATAAATAGTTAAGACTCAAATAAAATTTCTAAGTAAAGTATGACATATTAAAAGGCTGAAAATTTTAGCTCTTATAAATGACAGCAAGTCCAGGCCTAATCGCACACACTTGTACTCCCAGCTACTTAGGAGGCTGAGACAGGAGGATGTCTTGAGCCCAAGAATTTCAGGCTAGCATGGGAAACACAGCAAAACTCCATTAAAAAAACAAAAAGACTTCAGTAGTACATGAAAAAGTGCCAATAAAACAATCAAGAGATAAAAGATATACAAAATAACATTTTTAAAAATGAGAACAAAGTCAAAATATATGTACATATTCTGATGAGAAGGTGAATATTTTAGAGTTTTGTGTTCCTTAGATTACTTCTAGATAATTTATTAGTAAACTAAAATAACCTTTTTTTTCAAAAAGTTAAAATTCATAATTTTCAGCTTTTGTTGGGTTTTTTTTAAATGTTTTTGTTTCTTTATCTTTGTTTTTTGAGAAAAGGTTTCACTATGTAGTCCAAGCTAGCCTTAAACTTGCTTGATCCTCCTGCTTTAGCCTCCTGAATGCTGGGACTATAGGCATACACCACACCTCACTAAATAATTTTCAGCCTTTGAAGACTCTTTAATCAGATTCCCAATGATACATGAAGTAAATTACTTTAACAAATCATATGGATTTGTTTGTTTGTTTGTTTGTTTTGTCCTTTCGAGACAGGGTCTCACAATGCAGTTCAAGCTGGCCTTGAGCTCACTTTGTAGGCCAGACTGGCCTCAAACTTGCAATGATCCTGCTGCCTCAGCCTCCCCAGTGCTGGGATTATAGGCGTGCGCCACCACGCCTGGCTAACAAATCATATCTTAAAGGAATGAGTTGTGTTGTTTGAAAATTAAATATCTAGAATTGCTATTGGACAGATCCATAATCCTTTATCTACCCAAATATTTCTGAATAAAAAACACAAATGTATAAATACTCACATTAAGCAGGATAAATGAGGACTAAAATAGTTGAAGTTTTCATGACTATTTGGAATTTCAATCGAAACAGAGACTGTGGACCTGTACTATCCACACAAATGGATGGCTTGACCTTTTAATGCAGTTTGAAAAACTATTCCCCAAATATCTATGATTAACTTCTCATTTTAGAGATGGTTCACATCATAAAGACTTTATAATTATCTGTTTCAGGTTGCTTTGGTGACTTTTTTTTTTTTTTTTAATTTTTTTGTTTGTTTGTCTCCTTGAGACAGGGTCTCGCTATGCAGTTCAGGCTGGCCTTAAGCACACTTTGTAGCGGAGGCTGGCCTCGAACTCACAATGATCCTTCTACCTCAGCCTCCCGGTGCTGGGATTACAGGCATGTGCCACCACGCCTGGCTTTTTTTTTTTTTTTTTTTTTTTTTTTTGTATTTTTGAGACAGGGTCTCACTGCATAGTTCAGGCTGGCCTTGAGCTCACTTTGTAGCCCAGGCTGGTCTCAAACTTGCAAAGATCCTCCTGTCTCAGCCTCCTGAGTGCTGGGATTACAGGCGTGCACCACCACGCCTGGCCTGAATTATTTTCTTAAAACCTCTTATATTTACACTTTTCCTATTGCCATTGCCACCAGGCAATCATGACTTCATAGCTGTCTCATTCGAGCCATTTGTAACTACCTCTCTGCCTTTAGCCCTTCTCTTTTGTAATCCTGTATGCTGCTACCACAGAAGTATCTGTACTAACTACTTTATATAATCTCCTCTGATTCAAAACTCTGTTTCAGAGTGTTCAGAAACTATTCCACCTGATATTTCTTGTTTACATCAGTGGTTCTCAAAGTGGCTCCCACATGGAAAACACCAGCAATAAACTAAGCATTCAGCTAAGCATGGCACTTTGAAATAACGGTATTAATTTTTCTGAGGTAGCTACAAACAAAATTTTTAAAAAGAAATAACATGCTGCTTAATAATATAAACTTTCTCAAAGAAAACCAAGTTGAGAAGGATTTACTGTTTAATAAAAAGTGAAATAGAAAGTATTTTATCATCTTGACAGGTTATTTAAACAAATGTAAGTTTATTTTAATAAAAACTCCAGTCTCCACAAAAACTTCTCTATGGTCACTTTGTAAAGAATAAAATCACTCTCTATAGAGATTTTTCCATTAGCTACACCAATTTTATAACAAATGCAATCAAGAAATCCATAGTTTGTATTCCTGTGGATGGCTAGGGAACACATTCCTATAGCTATCACATGCACAGGAAAACACTGCATAAAATAGACAAAGAGACAGATACATAGATGTGACTAGTTTGAAGCCTGAACATCTATGCCAGCAACATCATTTTCACCATCTTTTAGAACAGAAAAGATAAGAGGACACAGAAACTCACTCTTATCCAGATAAAATTAAAATTCAGTGAGGATGGACTGCCTGGTCCCATAACAAGGACCAAAATGTTGTATTACATTACCTGGCAAACCTCTCCTTATCATTAGACATCTGATCATCATCACACCTGAAGGAGAAAAAGACTTATTAATTCAAAATATTGTATTTATTATTTCTACTTCACACTGACATAAAACAAGGAAATAAAAATATTCAACAGGAAAAAAGCCAATGCATCAAAAAACAAATGAAGATATAACAGCAGCCCACAGAACTTTAAAACCATGACTACTATTTATCAGGTTTCTGAGGTCTTCATCTCACCTACTTATTAGACACATCAAAAAAAGGTCAATGATCAGCTCTGGCGCTCCGGACCTCCAGCCCTTCAGCCCTCCAGCCCATTGGAGCTGAGCTGAACTTGGACAGCTTCAGGAATGCTAGTGAGCCGCCGACGCCCTTCCCCCACAAGCTTGGGAGCCAGGCAGAGCCCCCGGACAGCGTCAGGGGCCTGGGAGGGCACTTTCTGCCCCTCCACCCCCATTGGAGCTGAGCTGAACCTTGGACAGCTTTGGGAACTCCTGCGAGCCAGACCCACCTCTACCCCACCAGCAGGGGAGCCAGACAGAGCCCCACACAACTTCAGGGGCCTTGGGTACCACTCCCTACACCTACCCTGCACCCTCAGGGGAGCTAAGCTGAACTTCAGACAGCTTTAGCAGCCTCAGTGACTGCGGGATCACCCACCAACCCACTCATGTGGGAACCAGGCTGGGTCCCAGGCAGTGCCTGGAGCCTCAATGACCACAACCCACCCACTACTACACCCCCGTGGAAACAGGGCTAAAACCTGGACAGCTTTGGGAACCCGAGTGGGAGCCAAGCTGAGCCCTGGACAGCTGTGGGAGCACTGGGGATGGCACCCTGCCTGCACACACCACAGAGGGAGCCACACTGAGCACCAGGGACCTCTGGGCCCTTGCCCTGCCACTCCAACATCATCCTGGGAGTGAGGCTGAGCTCCAGGGAACCTCTGGGTCACTGAGAATGACAAAATGAAGGAGCAAAATGCAATTGCAGACCTCCACCCCACCCAGAACAAGTCCAGAAGATATCGACACAGAAGAGCTTGGAAATCGTACACCTGAAATTTCTGAAATGATAGCAGCTGAAGTAAAGAAACAATTCCATCAGGCCAAAGAAGACATCAGATCAGAAATAATCTCTGAGGTAAAAACAGAAATGACAAAAATAATGAAAGAACTGCTTAGCACATCTAGAGAAGACATAGAAAAGAAAATAGAGGTGCATAGTAAATTAATGGAAACCTTGAATGAACAATATAGGAAAGAACTGGAAGGCATGAAACAGATTCAAACAGATATCCTGGAAATTAAAACTTCCATCAAAAGCTGTAAAAACCGCTTGAACAAAGCTGAAGATAGACTTTCAGACCTTGAAGACAGCATTGCTGTGAATGGCTGTGAAAGGAAGGATCTCTTCAAAATAACAAGAAACCGAGAAATAACAATTCAACAGCTGCAAGACAAAGCAAAGAAAAACAATGTAAGATTAATAGGTATCAGTGAAACAGCAGGTGTCAGTACAAATGACATGAAAAGACTATCTGTGGAAGTAACAGCAGAAAATTTCCCAAGCATGGAAAAAGAACTGGATATCCAGGTAAATGCAGTATATAGAACTCCAATTAGCCATAACCAAAATAAATTTACACCCAGATGTATAGTGATCAAGATCCCAGAAATTCAACAAAAGAACAGAATATTAAAAGCTGTTAGAGAAAAGAAACAGACCACCTACAAAGGAAAGCCCATCAGAAACATGGCCAATTTCTCAACACAAATCATCAAGAAGCACTTGGATCATGAGCAAAAACCAAACTGCACGGGAAATACTTCAAAGAATCAACAACTGGGATCTGATCTTATTGAAAAGTTTTTGCACATCAAAAGAAATCACCAATAGAGTAAAAAGAAAACCCACAAATTGGGAAAGAATTTCAGCCTACTGCCCTTCAGACAAAGGACTTCTATCTAGGACACATGAAGAGTTCTAAAAAATCAGACCCCCAAATTCAAAGACTCAACCCAAAAATGGGCATCTGAGATGAATATACACTTCATAAATGAAGAAATACTAATGGCAAATAAATACATGAAAAAATGTTCAACACCATTAGTCTTTCAAGAAATACAAATTAAAACAACACTGAGATTCCATCTTATCCCAGAAAGAATGGCTATCATCAAGAACTCAACCAATAAACAAATGCTGGAGAGGCTGTGGGGAAAAAGGAACCTTACTCCACTGCTGGTGGGAGTGTAGATTGGTGAAACCACTGTGGAAATCAGCTTGGAGATTCCTCACAAAACTAGGATTAGAAGTCCCACTTAACCCAGCTATTGGCCTTGTGAGTATTTTCCCAGAAGAATTTTTTTTTTTTTTTTTTGGTTTTTCTCCGGTACCGGGAACCGAACTCATGACCTTGCACTTGCCAGGCAGGCGCTTTTGCCGCTGAGCTAAATCCCCAGCCCCCCAGAAGAATTTAAAACATCATACCACAGCGACATATGTGCACCCATGTTTATAGCAGCACAACTTGTTATAGATAAATCTTGGAAGCAACTCAAATGCCCATCCACTGAGGAATGGATAAAAATGATGTGATATTTTTATACAACGGAGTATTACTCAGCTATAAAAAAAGATAAACTCGAGGCTTTTGTAGGTAAATGGATGAAACTAGAGACCATACTCATAAGTGAAATAAGTCAGACCCACATGTGTAAACATCATATTGTCTCCCTGATATAGGAACCTGAAAGAACAAGTAAAACTCAAAATGTACAATAGATGATAGGAAAGGGAAAGAAATTGCTCAAAGGAAGGAATGACTGGGATGAGGGAAAGAAGAAAAAAGAAAGAAGGCAGGCAAAATATAAATATATATATGAATAGCTGCAAAAACTGTACTGCTGATTTCTGATTGAAAGGAACAGTTAATGCTTAAAATTTCTTATGTTCTGACCAATTTTGCATGCTTATATCTGGTAATCTGAACAACTGATTTGAAGGTAACAATATGTAATGGAACTACCATGGTGAATTCCTACCATCTTGTCTAGTGAAACTCTGTATTATCTCTACTATTTTATCTAATAATTATTTTCTTATTCTCTTTAATGATTTGAACAACATTCCATTCTTACATCTGGTAATCTGAGAAACACATTTGAAGATAACAATATGTAATATAACAACCACTATTAATTCATATTATTTTGTCTTGAAACCCTATAACTTTAGAACTTTAAATGTTCTAGCTTTGGTTTGCTTATATTTGTGATGCTGGTATGTTGCTATTGTTCTCTTTTTTTTTTCCCTCTCATTTACTACTATCTTTAAAATAAAACTTAAAAACTAAAAGAGCTTGGAGTGAAACATTTCAGGTCCTGAAAGAAAACAACTTCCAACCCAGACTGATGCACCCTGCAAAACTATACTTCAAAATTAATGAAGAAATAAAATATCTGCACAATAAAGATCAACTGAAGAACTTTATGAGTGCCAAACTAACCCTACAAAGAGTACTAAAAGATATTCTAGGAAGAGATTAAAAAGAAGACCACAACTTCAAGAACAACAACAGAAAGGAACCACCAAGGAAAGCAAGCAACTAAACAGAGGGAAAAAAGAGGAATCAACAGCAGGAAAACAACATGACAAAGATAAGCCAATACATATCAGTTATAACCATCAATGTAAACAGTCTCAATTCACTAACAAAAAGTACACTGGCAAACTGGATCAAGAAACAAAATCCAACAATATGCCACATACAAGAAACACATTTAACTCAAAAGGAAATTCAGACTGAAAATCAACGGATGGAAAACAATACTCCATGTGACAGATACCCAGAAAAAAGCACGTGTAGCTATTCTGTTTGCAGACAATGGGAACTTCAAACCAAGAACAATTAAAAGAGATAAAGAAGGTCACTACATACTTGTGAGGAGCAAATTTCAAGAGGAAGAGGTAACAATCATAAACACCTATGCACCAAACACAGGAGCATCCATCTATATAAGACAAATTTTAACAGACATGAAAAATGAAATAAGTAGCAACACAATCATTAACAGGGGAATTTAATACCCCATTGTCAAAAAGATATGGATCAACTAGACAAAAAATTAGCAGAGATAAAACAGAAATAAACCAAACCTGTGAACAAATGCACTTAGTAGACCTTTACAGCGTGTTCCAACGAACAGCATCAGAATAAACATTCTTCTCAGCTGCACATGAGACATTCTCTAAAATAGACCATATACTAGCACACAGAACATGCTTACGGAAATGCAAAGGAGTTGAAATTATCTCATGTGTACTATAGGATCATAGTGCAATGAAACTGGAAATTAATGACAAAGGAAATCACAAGAACTCCATAAAGACATGGAAATTAAACAGCACCCTCCTAAACAATCAATGGGTCACAGATGAACTCAAAGAAGAAATTAAACACTATGTACAATCAAACAAAAATGCAGATACAACTTACAGGAACCTGTGGGATGCAATGAAAGCAGTCCTCAGAGGGACATTTATAGCAGTGAATTCCCACCTCAGGAAAACAGAGTAAGCACAAATAAATAATCTTATGCTGCCCCTCAAGCTTCTAGAAAAAGAAGAACAAGTCAAACCCAAAGCCCAGAGAAGGCAAGAAATTATAAAGCTCAGAGCAGAAATTAACACAAT
>NW_004955588.1:195565-251989 GCF_000276665.1 Chinchilla lanigera
CTATTCAGTATAGTTCTGGAAATATTAGTCAGAGCAATTAGACAAGAGAGAGAAATAAGAGGAATAAGGATAGGAAAGGAAGAAGTGAAATTATTATTCACAGATGACATGATACTCCACATAGAAGACCCCAAAAACTCCAGCAAAAGGCTTATAGATTTAATAACCAAATTCAGTAGTGTAGATGAATACAAAGTCAATACTCAAAAATCAATAGCATCCCTGTACACAAACAGACTGAGAGAGAAATTAGTGAAGCCACACCTTTCATAATAGCATCTAAAAACTGAAATACTTAGGAATCAATCTAACAAAAGATCTATATAGTGAAAATTACAGTACTCTGAAGATATAAAAATTCTGAATAACTCTATATCAGCAAGTGAAATTTAAAATGTAATAAAAAAAAACTTGTCAATGAAGAAAAGTCCAGGGAAAAAAGAGATTGAAGAGATTGAAGAGGATTTCAGAAAATGGAAAGATATTCCTTGCTCATGGATAGGAAGAATCAACATTGTGAAAATGGTCATACTGTCAAAATTGTTGTACAGATTCAATGCAATCCCAGTTAAAATACCATTAGTATACCTCACAGACCTAGAGAAAACATTCCTAAAGTTCATCTGGAACCAGAAGAACCCTAGAATAGCAAAAGTAATCCTGGACAACAAAGGAAAGGCAGGAGGCATCACAATCCCTGACTTGAAATTATACTACAAAGCTACTGTAATAAAATCAGCATGGTACTGGCAAAAAAAAACAGACCTGAAAAATCAATGGAACAGATTAGGAGATGTACACACAGCTACAAACACACTTGGCCACCTTAGCTTTGACAAGGGGGCCAAACATGTTCACTGGAAGAAAGACAGCCTCTTTAATAAATGGTGCTGGAAAAACTGGCTTTCCACATGCCGAAGACTAAAGCTAGACCCATGTCTATCACCACGCACTAAACTTAAGTCAAAATGGATCAAAGATCTAAATATCAAAACAGAAACACTAAATCTACAGGAAGAAAAAGTGGGTAAAAATCTCAAAGACATAGGGGTAGGCAGAGTTCATAAACAAAAACCAAACTGCACGGGAAATACTTCAAAGAATCAACAACTGGGATCTTATCTTATTGAAAAGTTTTTGCACATCAAAAGAAATCACCAATAGAGTAAAAAGAAAACCCACAAATTGGGAAAAAATTTTGGCCAACTGCCCCTCAGACAGAGGACTTCTATCTAGAACATACAAAGAATTTTTTAAAAATCAGGCCCCCAAAATTCAAAGACCCAATAAAAAATGGGCACCTGAGATTAATATCCACTTCTCAAATGAAAAAATACTAATAGTGAATAAATTTATGAAAAAATGTTCAACATTAGTCATTCAAGAGATGCAAATTAAAACATCACTGAGATTCCATCTCACCCCAGAAAGAATGGCTATCATTAAGAAATCAACCAATGACAAATGCTGGAGAGGTTGTGGGGAAAAAGGAACACTTCTCCACTGCTGGTGGAAGTGTAGATTGGTGAAACCATTGTGGAAATCAATGTGGAGATTCCTCACAAAACTAGGATTAAATGTCCCACTTAATTCAGCTATTCCCCTTCTGAGTATTTTTCCAGAAGAATTAAAAACATCATGCCACAGCAATATATGTGCACCCATGTTCACAGCAGTGCAATTTATCATAGCTAAATCTTGGAAACAACCCAAATGCCCATCCACTGAGGAATGGATAAAAAAGATGTTGTATTTTTACACAGTGGAGTATTACTCAGCTATAAAAAAGATAAACTTGACGCTTTTATAGGTAAATGGATGCAACTAAAGACCATACTCATAAGTGAAATAAACTGGACCCACATATGTAAACATCATATTGTCTCCCCAGTGTAAGAACATGAAAGAGTAAATAAAACACAAAATGTACAATAGATAATATGAAAGGGAAAGAAATTGCACAAAGGAAGGAACAACCGGGATGAGGGAAAGAAAAAGAAAGAAAGTACTAAGGCAATATATACATATATACATGTATACAGAAGGATAGCTGGGATAACTGTACTGCTGATGTCTGGTGGTTTATTGAAAGGAACAGTTAATGCTTAAATTTTTTTATATATATTTTGACCAATTTTACATGCTTATATCTGGTAATCTGAACAACTTATATGAAGACAATAATATGCAGTATAACAACCACTGGTGAATTCCTACCATCCTATCCACTGAAACTGTACTGTCTCTAATTTTTTTTTAATTATTATTTTCTTACTCTCTTTAATGGTTTAATCAATCTTCAGTCTTATGTCTGGTAATCTGAGCAACTTGGTTGAAGACAACAACATGTAATATAACAACCACTGTTGGGCCAGGGGTGGTGGTATAAGGTTGTAATCTCAGCACTCGGGAGGCTGAGGCAGGAAGAGACCAGCCTGGGCTACAAAGTGAGCTCAAGGCAAGCCTGAACTGCATAGTGAGGCCCTGTCTGAAAAAGACAAAAAAAATTAAAAAATTTTAAAAACAACCACTGTTAATCCCTATCATTTGGTTTGAAACCCTGTATCATTTTTAATGTCCTTGGTTTGTTTTGTTTGTATTTTGCTATTGTTCTTTTGTTTTGTTTTGTTTTTTACTATTCTTTTTAAAATAAAAAAAAATTTTAAAAAAAAGTCAGTGATCACATCAAGACATGGTAAGCTGCCCTCTCAGCACCAGTCTAAAGTTAGGGACAGCAGCCAGGAGTGGTAACCACACCTGGAATCCCAGCACCTGGGAGGCTAAGCCAGAAAGATCACCATGAGTTCAAGGCCAGCCTGGGCTACACAGTGAGTTCAAGACTAGCTTCAGCTGGGCATGGTGGCGCACACCTGTAATCCCAGCACTGGGAGGCCGAGGCAGGAGGACAGTCACAAATTCAAAGCCAGTGTAGGCTGCATAGTGAGTTCAGGGGCAGCCTGAACTTTACAGCAAGACCCTGTCTCAAAAAAACGAACAACCTCCTGCAAAAAAAAAAACCAGCCTTAACTACATAGCAAGACCCTGTCTTAAAAACAAAAACAAAAGACAAAAAAACTTAAGTTACAGATAGGATTTTTTTTAAATTGTTAAAAATACATCTCATAAAAGCTTAACTTTTTAAGTGTTCACTTTAGTAGTGTAATCACATTCACACCACTGTACAAAAGATAACTAGAACTTTTTCATCTTATAAAATAGACACTACTAACTGGACAGCATCTTCTCATCTTTTCCTTCCTCAGGCCCTGGTAATCACCACTCTACTTTCTGCATCTATGAGTTTGATTAAGATAACTCAGGTAAATAAAATTATACGGTATTTGCCTAATTGTGATAGGCTTATTTCGATTAGTATAATTTTCCTCAAGGTTCATTCATATTGTAACACATTACAGGATTTCCTTTCCTTAAAAGCTGAATAATATTCTGTTGTATGCATACACTGCATTTTCTTTATCCATTCATTTGTATCATTCATCGTTATCTGGGTTGTTTCCATCTCTTGGCTACTGTAAAAAAATAAGGCAACGAACATGGATGTAAACAACTCCTCAAGATCCTGTTTTAAACTGGGCATGGTGGTACATGCCTGTAGTTCCAGCTACTTGAGGGACTGAGGCAGAAGGATCCCTTAAGCCCAGGAATTTAAGGCCAACCTAGGCAACACAGCAAGACTCCATCTCAAAAAGAATAAATAAAATAAAATCCTGATTTCAATTCTTTTGGGTATTTACCAGAAGTGGGCTGAGGAAGCCCATGGTAATTCTGCTCATTTTCTGAGGCACCAGTGTATTTTTTTCCACTGTGGTTGCACCAGTTTACATCACCACCACTTATGTACAGGGGTTCCAATCCCTCCACATCTGTGCCAATACTTGTTATTTTCTATTTTTTTGGATAGTGGCCCTCTTAATGGGTAAAAAATGTTATTTCATTGTAGTTTTGTGTTTCTCTAATGATTAGTGATGTGAGCATCCTTCACATGCTTGCTGGCCCTTTGTGTCTCTTCCTTGGTTAAATATCTATTCAAGTACCTTGCGTATTCTTTAACCAGGTTATGTTGTTGTTGCTGCTCCTGAATTGTGAGAGTTCTTTGGATATTTTGATATTAATCCCTTCTAAGATAAATAAGTTGCATGTTTTCTCTCGATTCCATAGATTCCCCACACACACACTGGGGCTTGAATCCAGAGCCTTTGCACTGTGCTACACAGCCCTTTTTTTATTTTTTTATCTTGAGGCAGGGTCTTGCTAAGTTGCCCAGGCTGGGCTAGAACTTGTGATCCTACTGCCTCAGCTTCCTGCAGCGCTAGGACTACCAGGTACTCACTATTACACCAGGCTTTGTGCAGAAGGTTTTTATTCTTTTCTTTCCTTTTTTTTTTAAGATAGGGTCTTGCTATGTAATTCAGGCCAAGCCAGTTCAGTTCAGGCAGCACCCTCCTGCCTCAGCCTCCCAAGTGCTGGGATTACAGGTGTGTGCCACTAGGCCTAGCCAGAAGTTCTTTTTTTGTTGTTTTTTTTGTTTTCTTCCAGTACCGGGAATCAAACTCACAACCTCGCGCTTGCCAGGCAGGTGCTGTGCCGCTGAGCCAAATCCCCAGCCCCAAGCCAGAAATTTTTAAAGTATAGTTTTCAATTCTACTTAATTGGCAGATAAACTCAGTTTGCTACTACAGAAACTATAATGGAGGACGTATTGAGAGAGGATGCCCTAATTCCCAAAACAGTACTATTCGCTAGATGATCTGAATTGTCTTCTCCTTGCCACAGGACACAGTGAATATTCTACCAACTTTCATCAGAAAGTGGTTTTGGAAGTTATATTAAGTCTCCTTCACAAAATTTGCAGTTTAATGGTAAATTTTTGTTTTGTTTTTTTTTTAGAAGGGTCACAATCTAAACTAACAATAATAGGGATTGCCTATATAATTCAATGAAGAGTGCTTGCCAAACACCCAAGAAGCTCTAGGTTCAAGCTCCAGCACTGCAAAATAATACTAAATAGTAAGAAGTATATTAAATACATAAACAGGTAACAAAGTCATTTATTATCAAGTCTCACAAACTATATATAACTGTTCATAGTACATTTTTAAATGACAGCATAATATGAGTGATACTTGCTGCTGCAATGTTATAACATCCACAACATCATGGTGATAGGAATTTTCCAGCTCCATTATAATCTTATGGGACCACTATCTCATAGTACTCTATTGATGATCAAAATGCTATGTAGCACATGACTTTAGTTTGTGATCACTGGATTTTGTGGAATCAATGACTCAGGTTAGATCTAACTGATGGGTATAAACAGTCTGGGTGTTACCTCCGTACCATTCATATACACAACACAGTTCTACTAATAGCACTTATTATGATATAGTAATTCTGAAGTGGATGAATTCCCAATAGAGTTGCTTAAAGAAGTCCACCCTTTGCCAGAAAATGAAATCTCACCCCCTCTTTACATCTTTTGAGGCCCATTAAAGTCTAAAGAGACCTCTGAGAGCATTATTTTCATTTGCAACTACTTTTTTATAGAAGCCAAGTCACAGCTGCTGTTTTCAAAAGTATGTGGCAATTATCTATTTAGTAGCTAGAAATATGAACTTTGAGTTTAAATGTTACTACAAAAAAATAAAGATATTACTGACTATACTAAACATTATAAAACTAAACAATGGCAAGTAATTTAAAATATGGACATCCTGGGGCAACCCACTTTCTGAGCATTTCTCTCAATAAATTCTTCCTACTGTTAAAAAAAATAAGGATATCTTTCATGTAAAAAGAAAAAGCAAAGCAAATATGAATGTATCTGAAATCTTCTGGAAGGATATTCAATAAAGTAGAAATTATAATAACTTCAGGGAGGGTTCTGATAGCCCAAAGTAAAACAGGAAGACATACTTTTATGGTGTGTCAATATTTGAAATAAAATATTTTTATATACTTTTCCTGTTAAAAATAATCAATAAAATAATAAGATAAATAAATGAAAACTGTGGAGCCATATAACCAATTAATTTTTGTTTAATAGGCCTTACTTACTTACTTACCAAGTATTTGCCACTTGGCAATACAGAGATTACCTGGGTAATATATTCAACATGACAAAGAAAAAAGGAAGGTTACAGTCATGGTTATCTTTTTTTCAGTCTTATTTCTTTTCCTCTTTTTTTTAAACATCAAAACAAGTCAAGCAATTGCTATTTAGCAAGAATATTCCCCATTTTAGAAGAGTCCCTTCAACAATATACTGAAAGGTCTATTTTCAATGCTCCAAAACACTCCTTACTCACAAATACAAATTCTAATTCCTGCTACCTATAGGAAAAGCAATAGGTATTAGAGGGTACGATAAAGTAGTATATTAACATGTCATATCTTCAAATATCAACTTCCTTGCGTTGATACTCTCCAATACTGACTCAGGACATAAACATAAGACTTGTTTTGACCAATGGGACATTAGCAAATGTCACAGAAGCAGAGGTTTCTTAAGCACACTTGGACATGCCTTTTGCACCCTGGTTATATTTGCCATCTGAAGAAACTTACTCTCACCTCTTTCAGGACAAAAGGCCAGATACCAGCCATCCCAGCTGAGTCTAACTCTCAGCTGATCAGCAGGCTGAATGCAGTCTTATGAGTAAGTGTAGGCAAGATCAGCAGAAAAATCAAGTAGTCAATCCACAGAATTGTGAAATAATAAACCATTGTTCTTTTTAAGTTATCATCAACAGATAACTGATACAGAGGGTCTTGTAAATTCTGTTTTCTCTTCCCTGAGGTCCTGCCTCTGAAATTATTAAAACAATGCCTGAAAATTTTATGGGATATAATGTAACATGAAAATGTGTGGTTTAAAAAAGTACTCTCCTTAGGCCCAGGAACAAAAAATTACAAGTACACAGGTCATAAATTTCACATTATAAGCTTAATGTTTTTCAAACTCTTACCTCAAAAATTTACTGTTCCCTTCTCCATCATCATCAAAATCCAGCCTGAGGAAAGCCAACAAAAAAAAATACTGTTAAGTCTACCGATAATACAGAATATTAAGGAATATTAAAATTTCTCAATATACCTACTGTACAACCACCTAAGTAGGAGAAGGAAAACAGAAAGTAGGTAGTAGTCAAACAATGATATTATCTTCCTCATCATGCCGGACTGGGCAAAAAAGTTGGGAAATAGAAAAAGAGTACCTACTGCTAACTCAGCACTTCCCTGGAGTAGCAGCCCCCATTATAAAGGTTTGCCTCAGAGTACAACCTCTACAGAAAGAACAGTAATCTACTCAAAACAGGCAGGAAAAACAATTAATATGAATAATTTAATTTAGGACTTGTTTTTTTTTTGATAGTGGTGCTTAACATCAAACCGTTGTACATGCTATCAGTGAGCTACACCTCAAGCTCTTAAGTCTATTTTTTTACTTCTGTGGTCTCCTCTAAGCCATGCTACTGGCTTTCTGAAACACTTATCAAAACAGTGATATTATTATATAAAGGAATTACATAAAACGTAAGTTTAGTCTAAACATATAATATATACTATCATTTATATATATTACATTCTGAATAAAATATATGTATAAAGTCAAAACCTCAACCCCCAGGGCCTCTTTTGCCTAGATAAATACAAATATAAAACAAGTAAAATGGGAAAATGGAAATACAAATATAAAACAAGTGAAAATGCCATGTAAGGAACACAACTGACATACTGTAGACATTTAGTGAAAGGAGAGGTGACTTTCACCTGAGGGGATTAAGGCAGATTATAGGTAATAAAATAGGGCAATCTCCTATTAATTTCTGCATTCTGTTAAACTAAAATGTTGCTCATGTTACCGTCTTAACCCAGTGATTACTCTTGGCTTCTCTACCAGTAAAATAACCTGGTATTTGGGGTCTCCAGATGAGCTGCATATGAAGTAGATGGCACCAACTCAGAAAGTATTTGCTCCTCTTACTCATTCCTGGTCCATGGTCACCTGTCAAAGTCCTACTCATCTCCCCAACATCTGCATTTCTAAGAATCTATCATGAAAAACAAACTTGAAATGGGGCGGGGTAGTTTACAAAAACTTCATTATAGCATTACAAATAATAGTAAAATTTTTAAAATAAAAACCCCCAAATAAGAATAAAGGCTGGGTGTGGTGGCACACGTCTGTAATTTCAGCACTTGGGAGGCTGAAGCAGAAGGATCACCACAAGTTCGAGGCCAACATGGGCTCCATACTAAGTTCAAGGCAAACCTGACCTACATAGTGAGCCCTGTCTCAAAAAAAAGGAATTAAGTGCATCCTTTTATGCAAGCATTAAAAATTATGTTTATACAGGACACATAATAATGCAAAAAATGCTATTATATAAAACTATATGAAGCCATATAACTGTTATATAACTATTTTTAAAGATTTATGTATAAAGATGAAGGAAATACACTAAAAATCTGACAGTATTTGGCTTTGGCCACTTTTTGTTCTTGCTCTCTCTTATTTTCCAATCTCTTTTTTTTTTTGTCCTTTTGAGACAGGGTCTCGCCATGCAGTTCAGGCTGTCCTTGAGCTCATTTTGTAGCCCAGGATGGTCTCAAACTCACAACGATCTTCCTGCCTCAGCCTCCTGAGTGTTGGGATTACAGGCGTGCGCCACCACACCCGGCTCCAATATTTCTTTAAAAGAAGTATTTTTTTAAAATTTTTAATGCATTTTTCTGATTATCAGTTATACATACTCATTTCAGGAAGCCTGGAAAGTAATTAAAAGAATATTATAAATCACTCATAAACCTATTACCTAGAAATCTGATGAATGTTCTTTTAGACTTTTTGCAGTGTATACATTATACATATTGTGACAGGATCTCACAATGAATATAACCATTATGTATTTCAAACATGCACAGTTAAACCCCCAACTTAAGAACATTCAAATTGTGAACTTTCTTTCACAGGTATACTGTATAAGGCCACTGTTGGCTTATGAACAAATGTGACTTACACACACACAATTCTGGAACAGAACTCATTCATAAGTTGGGGACTTACTGTACTAATAAAAATAAAAATTCAAAAACAACAAAAAAAGAAATGACAAATACAACACTCACAGTACAATTAAAAAATAAATAAATAAAGGCAGAGTGTCACTATATTTCCCAGGCTACCCTCAAACATGTTATCTTCCCACCTCTGCCTCTCAAGTGCAGTAGCTGGAGTTACAAGCAGATACAACTCTATCCAGCTAAATCTATAACTTTCTCAAATGATCTCCTAACTTTGATATTTATATTGCTTTTAATTGTTTGCTAGTACATATAACCATAGCACACTGCTTAAGAGAGTGGATTCTAATGCTAATCTCCTATGATTCATATATTCCGCCACTACTAAGCTTTGAATCTTAGAAGTTACTTATTCATCCTATGCCTTAGTAACGGACTAAAATATACAAAGCTCTTGGACACATAGCAGGTCTTACTAATCATGCTACATCTTGAGTCAAAGATGACTCATATTATTACTGATGGGACAAAACAAAGACTAGTTAAGATTAGCTACATTATTTTTTTAACAAAGAAAGAAGTTTAATAGCAAAAATATATAAAATAGTAGCCATTGGGGCTGGGGATTTAGCTCAGCGGCAAAAGCGCCTGCCTGGCAAGCGCAAGGTCGTGAGTTCGGTTCCCGGTACCAGAGAAAAACCAAAAAAAAAAAAAAAAAAAATAGTAGCCATTCTTCCAGGCCTTTCCAAAGAAACCTCCTTTTTGGAGCTTTTCCCATATACCGAACAGCACTGTATTTGTTCCTTTTAAAAATTTGCCTGTTCCATCATGGATCACATTTATGTGTGTAATGATTATACCTGTTAAAATTTAATCAACTTGGGGACAAAGAATATGTCTTATTTATCTTTGGATCCTACCAGCAATCAGCACAATGCCATATACTAATTAAGTATTTAATAAATATATTTGGAACTGAATGGACTCTGTACTCCAAATCAAACAAACAGTAACAAAAAAAGAAATATTCTAGAGTTTAACATTCTCTAAATTCAAAAAAGAAGCCTATCAAAGTTTTGAGGATATAGATACAAAGCTTAATGAAAGCAGCAAAGTTTCTTAGCAATAGATTACCCAGTGAAATCTCTGGGCTTAGCCATAGTCCTTGCTGAGATTTTTGTTTTAAACACACAAACACATACACATACACACCCACTTATAAGAAACTTGTAAGACATAAATTTTATATGAAGAAAGTCCAGGGATTGTGGAAGTTATATGGCATCAGTATAGTATGTAACAGTTGAAGTGAGAGGATCGAAAATAGTCAAGTGGGTTCAGCAACTAAATCAGGTTCATTTATAGGAGAAAGAAATTCATAATACTCAAACTCACCCTGGTCGACGCTTAATAGCCCTCTGGACAATGGCACCCCCACCTTGAATCCCAGGCCCTGGATTTCCAGAGGCAAGGGCTGGACCCAATGATGATACATCTGATGTCATTTCTATCAGGAAAAAAAAAAATACACATTTATAAAGTTAAAGTCCCTTCTTATAATCAGTATCATCAAGTTGCTGAATTAAAAAGCTCAAGCTATGGATAAAAACCTAGCATTTTACTAGAAGACACAAATATTCATATCCTGATTGCTCTTCTTAAAGTCTCACATTGGTAAAATATTTCCCCATTTTTTAGTTTCCCCATTTTATAGAGCTGGTAAGAGGGAGTACCACATTCCCTAGCCTTCACTTTTAAGAGCTTACAAGTGTGATAAAATATGAATTTAAAACAAATACAAATTGATTTATACACTTCATTCATGCAACAAATACTTCTAAATTATTTTACTGATTTTAACTGGAAAATTACGGTGGCTCATGCCTGTCACCCCAGCACTCAGGAGGCTGAAGCAGGAGAATTGTTGTGAGTTTCAGACCAGCCTGGGCTACAAAGTGAGCTCAAGGCTAGCCTGAACTGCAGAGCGAGACCCTGTCTCAAAAAGACAAAATAATAATAATAATAATAATAATAATAATAATTGGAAAATTAGACAGAAAAACCCACAAGTAAAAATTATCTAAGCTCTAATACTTAAAATTTTAAAAACTTTTTATTATTTCTAAGTTTATTAGTACCATTTAGGTACACATAATGATAACACTTATCATAGGGAATTTGTACCTGTACATGATATCTTGATTCCTCTTTTTTTCCCTTTCCCCTCTTCTCCCTTCAACCCGTCTTCCGCTCCTTATTTTTGTTTCATTTTGTTTTGTTTTTTTGTTTTTCTTCTGGTACCAGGAATCAAACTCACGACCTTGCACTTACCAGGCAGGCGCTTTGCCACTGAGCTAAATCCCCAGCCCTTCCCCTCCTTACTTACAAAACTTTATTTCCATTTTATCCCTTTCATATTTTTTGTTCCTTTCTTTCCTCCTCCCTTCCCTAGTTTCTCTTTCCTTCTGAACAATGTCTTCCTATTTCACAATATCTATTATACATTTTTGTTATTCAGTTTCTCACACCAGAAACACAGTGTGATAGTTACACATTTGTCCGATTTATTTCACTTAAGAATATGGTCTCAAGGTCCATCCATTTTGCTGTAAATGTCTCAAATTTATCCTCCTTTATGGTTGAATAGTACTCCAATGTATACAAAAACATCTTTTTTCCATCAGTTGATGGGCATTTGGGCTGTTTCCAAGATTTAGCTATTACAAATTGTACTGCTATAAACATGGCTGCACATATACTGTTGTAGTATGATGTTTTAATTCTTCTGGGAAGATACCAAGAAGGGGACCAGCTGAGTCAAATGGGATCTCTAGTCCGAGTTTTTGAAAGACTCCAAACTGATTTCCACAGTAACTGCACCAGTCTACACTCTCACCAACAGAGAAGAAGGGTTCCTTTTTTTCCCCACATCCCTGCCAGCATTTGTTATTGGTTGATTTCTTGACAATAGTCATTCTTTCTGGCATGAGATGGAACCTTAGTGTTATTTTAATTTTTATCTCTTGAATGACCAGGGATGTTGAACACTTTTCATATATTTATTTGCTGTTTCTACTTCTTCATCTGAGACATGTGGTATTCATCTCAGATGCTCATTTTTGATTCTTTAAATTTGGGGGATCTGATATTTTTTCAATTCTTCATATGTTCTAGATATTAGTCCTTTGTCTGAGGAACAATTGGCTAAAATTTCTTCCCACTCTGGGATGCCTTTTCATCCCGTTGGTGATTTCTTCTGCTGTGCAAAAGCTTTTTAATAAGATGAGATCTCAGTTGTTGAATCTTTGTAGTATTTCCCATGCAGTCAGGGTTTTATGAGCTCTCTGCCTACAACTATGTCTTCAAGAGTTCTACCTATTTTATCTTTCAGCAGATTTAGTGTTTCTGTTTTAATATATAGCGCAAAACTGAAAGTCCCTTACTGTGTCTCTGTGGCCCATCCCTGTAACCTCTCTTCTCTCCTTCTAATTCAATTTTATCACCTAAAGAGTAACTTGCTAACAGCTGAGCAAACATCTCCTTATATGTTCTCCTTATCTTTGTATATATACTTATCCTTGCAATCAAAAACAGGCACATCGAGCTGTGGATGTAGCTCAGCGGCAGAGCACCTCCCTGCAAGACCAAGGTTCTAAGTTCAATTCCCGCTACCCCAAAAAAAAAAAAAAAACAGGTACACCTTTAGTAAAAATGGAGTCTTGACTTGCAACTTACTTTTTGTCATTAAGTATATGTCACAGATACATGTATTTTTAAAAATTTTAAGTGTTAGGATTTAGATTATTTTTACTTTTGGGTTTTTCTGTTTAATTTTCCAATTAAAATAAGTAAAGTAAGTTAGAAATATCTGTTGCATAAATGAAATACATATATATTTTTACAAAGCTACATATATATATATAAATATATATATATTTACAAAGCTACATTTTGATACTTGGAGCATACCCCATATGAAAAAAATACCACCAGGAAGGGGTAATCCCCTCTTCTCCAGGAGTGGCCTGGGGGGAAAGGGCTACCTGAGGGTCAGGAAGCACCAAAGAGCCCGCCTGCAAACTCAGGGCAAAGGGAATGCCATCAATGCTGCAAGCTGTGAGCAATACAAGGGGGAAATGTGAATGTGGCAGTAACAACTCCAGGCACACAGGACAAAGGCAAGGGAGCTACACAAAGCCACAAAGCTACTGGAGTTCCTTCCTCTGCTTGGCCTTTTTCTGCTTCTGTAGCATTGTCTCTAAGTCCCTCTGTGAGCAGCAGCAGAAAGCCCATCATGTAAAGTCCCTCTGCTTTTTTACATTATGGCAGATGGGCTCTGGTATGGCCCATCTATGGGTAGGTAGGCTATGGTAGGCCATGGCTATGGCAGCAGCAGCGCCAGCCTACTTCAGATGCGTCCTCTCATTCTGACACGGCAGGCCCTGAAATGTACCATATTTTATTCAACTAGTTCCCAACTGATTGACACTTAGGTTGTTTTGTTTTTTACTATTATAAATAGTACTTAAAGGTCCTTTACATAACCAGGCATGGTGATGCGCACCTAGAATCCCAGCACTGCAAAGGCCAAGGCAGAGAGATAACAAGTTTGAGCCCAGCTTGGGCAACTTAGCAACACACTGCCTCAAAATTAAAAAATAGAAGAGCTGGGGATGTAGCTCAGTATAAAAGGCCTGGGTTTACTCCCCAATACCAGAAAACACACACACACACACACACACACACACACACACTCTTTACATGCAAAATTTTAAAACTCTTGTTATTTAGGACAGATTTCTAAAGGTAAAATTCATTGTATCCAAGAATGTAAGCATTTAACATTTTGATGGATATACTAAATTCATTCCAAAATGGGCACCACACACGTGCTTCCACTAACAGACTGTGAAAGAACCTATTTCCCTCACTAGCACTGGATGTAGACTGAGCATAACAAATCTCAACCTAAAATCCTAAACACTCCAAAATCTGAAACTTTTTGAGTACGAACATGACATCATAAGTAGAAAATTCTACATCTGACCCCAATGTGATGGATTACACTCAAAATGTAGGCACACTAAAACTACTGCACAAGCCAGGCGTGGTGGCGCATGCCTGTAACTCCAGCACTCCGGAGGCTGAAGCAGGAGGATCGTTGCGAGTTTGAGATAACCCTGGGCTACAAAGTGAGCTCAAGGCCGGCCCGAACTGCATAGTGAGACCCTGTCTCAAAAAGACAAAAAAAAATAAATAAATAAAACTACTGCACAAAATTACCTTCCAATTATGCGTATAAAGTATATGAATCAGACAATGGTGCCACGAGTGTCATGGGCACAGTGCTGTCACTTGTAGTCAGGCAGTGGCCGCACAGCACAGAGCACACACACCTTAGCAAGGCTGAAGTGGAGACACCCCCGCCATCACAGCCCTTGCGCTGGGGCATCCACCCTCGCTCACTCTGCTCTTCTTCCCTTTGCTCACACCATGGCTGATCAGCTGACTGAAGAACAGATTGCTGAATTCAAGAAAGCCTTCTCTCTATTTGATAAAGACGGTGACGGCACCATCACAACAAAGGAATTAGAAACTGTCATAAGGTCACTGGGTCAAAACCCAACAGAAGCTGAACTGCAGGGTATGATCAACCAAGTGGATGCTGATGGTAATGGCACCACTGACTTCCCAGAATTTTTAACTATGATGACTAGAAATATGAAAGATATAGATGACGAAGAAGAAATCGTGAGGCATTCCAGGTCTTTGACAAGGATGGAAATGGTTACATCAGTGCAGCAGAACTACATTACATCATGACAAACTTAGGAGAAAAACTAACAGATGAAGAAGTAGATGAAATGATCAGAGAAGCAGATACTGATGGAGACAGACAAGTCAATTATGAAGAATTTACACAGATGACAACTTTAAAATGAAGACTTAATTTCAACTACTTTTTCCCCATTCTAGAGGAATCAAATTGAATCTTTTACTTCCCTTTGCAAAAAAAAGAAGAAAGAAAAAAGTTCATTTATTCATTCTGTTTCTATGTAGTAAAACTGAATGTCACACAAAATCTGCGTGTATTCATTGGTGGTCCTGTCCCCTAAAGATCAAGCTACACATCAGTTTTACAATACAAATAATTGTACTACCTTAAAAAATATATATATATATGAATCAAAAATGTTTTTTTCTGTTTAGATTTGAGTCCCATCCTTACCATATCTCATTATGTATGTGTAAATAATAGGAAATTTAAATCTGAAATATTTCTGGTCCCAAGTATTTTGGATAAAGGGTACTCAACCTTTTAACATGCTTATTTTTGCCACATCACACAAGTTAAAAATGGCATATTACTTGTTTTCATTTGTATTGTTTTTTTAAAATTATAAGTGATCTAAAATTAGAATTGACTCTTCCTATATTTAGTATAATACTTTTATGCTAAATAATGTGTGTTACTGTTAGATATCATTAAACTGTAATATGACTGTCTCTCTGTGAGTGATAAAGGCCTGGTCCACAGGGTAGCACTACTGGGAAGTAGTGTGGAACCTTTGGGAGGTAGGGCCCGATAGAAGGTCCTTAAGCCTCAAAAAGAGCATGCCCTCAAAAAAGGATTATGAGACCTCACCTATCTTCTCTCTCCGCTGCCCATCCGAGTTACCAAATGTGCTTCTGCCATTGTGTGCCAATATTTACAGCCCTCACCAGAACTAAGCAAATCCAGAAGCCACTCCTTTGACCCACCTGTGAACCAAATCTTTAAACTAAACAAACCTTTTCTCTCTATAGATTAGTTCCTTCCAGTATTTCATTACAGCAACATAAAGCTTGATTAATACAGTGAGTATTTTTCTAATGAATCTGTGGAACCTCTCAGTGTGTAAAGGACATGAGTCCCTTTGTCCTTCAAGTACTACAAATATTTTCTCATGATCCATAATTGCCTTTAACTATATACACATTTCATTTTTGTTACTAAATTCATCAACATTTTCCCAGATAGCTCCTGGATTTCTGTGTTGCTTAGGAACATTCCTCTATCTCTTGGTTATTTCTGTATTTTCTTAATATAACTGTTTTTCACATCTAGATCTTAAATCCATCTGGAATCCATTTTTGCATATGATATGTTATGGCTTATATTTAGATCCCCCCCTGCCAAAAGCCTCATGCAATCAAAGGCAGGGTGTTTCAGAGGTGGCTGAATTTAAAGTCTGTGAATGTGGATTAAGGGTGTGATACTGGAATTAAGGGTGTGGATAAAAGAAGCCCTGCCTAGGTGTGAGTGGCACCAATCAACAGGCTTATTTGTTGAGTGTGGTGGAACAAGCGTGTAATCTCAGCACTTGGGAGGCGGAGGCAGGAGGGTCTCTGTGGGTTCACAACCAGCCTGGACTACATAATGAGTTCAAGGCCAGCCTAAACTACATAGTGAGACCCTGTCTCAAAAAAACAAAATGAAACAAATAGGCTTGTAGCCTGAATGGAATATAAAGGGACAGAAAGAGGTAGGCCTGATGCTGCTGCTTTCTGTTCACTGCTTGCTACCTTCTGTCTGCCATGCCATGAACTGCTTCTCCTCTGCAATGTCCCTCTGCCACACTGCCCTGCCTTGAAGTCAGCCAACCATGGACTAAAACCTCTATAAACTGTGAACTAAAATAAATCTTCCTACAACTTGTGGGTGTTGGGTATTTTGTCTCAACAATGAGAAAAATAACTAAAACACTTCTACTCAAAGTACTGCATAATATTTCAGTGAATCATGTGCTGCATATACAATGGTAGCCCATGACACTGCACTGCCTAGTAACACTGTAGTTCTCAGTTTGTGTAATACACTCTGTGATGGTCATACAATGACAAAATCAACTGATGCATTTCTTAGACTTTTGCTTGTAGAACAATGGAGCAGATATACTGTTCCCTATTCTTCCTGCTAAATGCAACTAAAAATCATAGGCATCCTATATAAAACAAATATGAGAGTACTCCTGAAGATGAGAAGAAGAAAGCACAATAGCTAGGAACCTCATGACAACAGGAATGACATAGTGATCAGTTTCTAGAGTTTTCTTTTTGTCTCATATACCCCAGACATGAGGCTGAAGAAGTTAGCCCAGAAATTCCAAGGCTAACAGATAAAAACAGACTCCCCAAAAGTATGTTCTCTCTAATCAAAGGACAAGGAAAAAGAGCACCCTCACAAGACAGAAAATGTTTACACAACTGCAAAACACAATACGAAGAAATTATGGCCCCATTCTCACTCATGCCAGCAAAAGTTGAAAGGGGATCCCAGACCAACATATTAGTAAAGCTATAACAAGGAAACCCAACACCCACACAGGGATAGCTTGAGAGAAGGCCAAACTCAGAAGTTTCATCTCCCTTGGCCAGAAATAAAGACCTAAACCTTGTTGTGTGCATGGGACACAAGCTATAACTCCCATCCTCAATCAACAATAATAAGGAACCTTCACCTCACATGTCACAGAGACCAGTGGGAAACCTGAAACCCTCTCTTCCCATCAATAACCAGGCAATGCTCCTCTTCCCCTATCAGTGTTATCAGTGAATGGCCGCTAAGAATAGAAGGTTTTTAAGTAAGCTGCAAGTCATATAATACAAAATTGTTGAGGTTTTCATTTAAAAAAAAAAAAAATCACATCAAGAATCAAAATCCCAAACTGAATGAAAAATGTCAATCAATGGACACCAACACTGACATGACTTGACTAACAATAGCTTTTAAAGTAGCCATGATAAAAATGCTTCAACAAGCTACTAACTACATGTTTGAGGCAAATGAAAAAAACAGCCTCAGCAATGGGGAACTAGGAGATACAAAAAAGTAATCCAATGGAAATTTTAGAAAAAGGAGTAACTGAAATAAAAACTTCATGGTGGTCTCAACAACAGAATGTAGCATGTAAAGGAAAGAATCAGTGAATGGATGACAGAACATGAAAAATTACCTAACCTGGATGGGCACAGGAAGACTACACTAAAGACTGCCTAATCTAGGCTGGGCAAAAGGTAGTACATGCCTGAAATCCCAGCACATGTGAGGCTGAAGCACACACATACAAATAAAAAAAGTGGGAGGCATATAGCATGTAAACAGCAGTGCACTCCTATAATCCCAACTATTTAAGAGGCTGGGACAAGTTTAAAGTAAGCCTGGGCAACTGAGCAAGATAAAAAGGGCTGGGGTTAGCTTAGTGCGAGAGTGTCCCTGGGTTATGCTTTAATCTCTAACAATGTTAAGTAATCTTTATATCAAGAAAAAATATGATATAACTAGATATTAATATTACTAATTTTGATAGAAACTGCTTCTGGCTTTACATAAGTGGAAGCAATTTTCCTAAAAATTTTTGAATTTGGGGAATGATACTTTTTCTTTAACTTCTAATTTGTCTCTCCCCATTTCTGGCTAATATAGAACTTTTTGAGAAGCTGAGATTTAAAAGAGAAAGAATTTACTTCAAAATTAATATTTTAAATTGTTTTTTAATTAAACAGTTTTACAGATAAGTTTTAGAATAAAAACCTTGCTTTAATATTATAAGGTGCACTGCAGGTGTGCCACACTGCCAGTTATTACTGGACAATAAATGCCCTACGCATTGACCCAGAGGACTGTGAAAGCACAGGAAGTCATACTTTCAGAGCACGTGGAACTCTTATTTACAGACTTTCTTCCTGAAATCATCCTGGAACATCTCAGTCTACTCAGGTATTGCCACAGCACTTGCTTTGATGCTAAGAATGCCTCAGAAGTGTGTTCAATATCATGATTTATGGGTCCTTCAAAAGATTTTGTTGTTAACATGTAGGCAAATAGTACTAAACAATATTATCCAAACTAAGGCTGCCAAATACCGGATCTTAGTAATACAAATTACAAAACATTTCCAAATTACATTAACCAAATTACAAAACATTTCCCTGTAGGGCTATACAAAAAATATATAATTAAAACATTTTAAGTTTTATAGATTACTTATTTAGAGAGTTAAATTGGATTTTGCCATTGCTGGGACTGTTTTCAAGATGGACACAGGAAAAAAAAATTAGATGCCGTCTGTTTCAGATTCTTTTTTTCCCCATCCTTTCCATGTTCTGTGGCTTTGAATTCATCAGATTATTTTTAAAAATAAAAACCCACAATAGATTTAGACTATGTAATATCAGCTCTATCAGTGAACGTTTAGTTAATGGACTTCTATTTTCATAATGAGTTATGATGATGGCAAGCATTAAAGGTAACTGTTAGTTCAAACTCTGTAGCACCAGGTGGCTTCTTGCATCTTTAATTATTATCATTCTCTCTTTAAATCATTTGTGTCAGTAATGCTTACCATAATCCACTTGCTAGTGTAAGTTGCTTTAAAAAATTAGATATGGTGATATTAAAATAAATCTTTATTGATATAAACTGGGCTACATAAGAATTTAAAACTTGTGATCTATAAAAGATCCTATAAGAAGATGAAAAAGGCAAGTTACAGAGGGGAAAAAAACATTCCCAAATCAAATATCCACAAAGGCCTAAAATATACAGAATACAAAACTCAAAATTCAACATTAAAACAGCAAACTGTTCAATTCTAACATAAGCAAAAGACATGAAAAGACACCCCACAATAGACCTATAAAAGGTAAATAAATATAAGTAAAGCTGCTCAACTTTTTTTTTTTTTTTTTTTTTTTTTTGAGACAGGGTCTCACTATGCAGTTCAGGTTGGTCTTAAGCTCACTTTGTAGCCCAGGCTGGTCTCAAACTCACAACAATCCTCCTGCCTCAGCCTCCTGAGTGCTGGGTTACAGGCATGCACCACCACACCAAGTCTGTTCAACATTATTATCCATGCAGACGTAAATTAAAACCAAACTGAGAGAGATATAATGAGGAAGATGATTCATGTATGTTACCTGCATGTACAAATCTGCAAAATAAAACCCCACTAACCTGTATAACCAGTATGTACTAATAAAAAAGATCTGAAGAAAAACAATTAATTAAATAACAAAACAAAAAAAAATACTACAGTAACACATAGAATGACTAAAAGAAAAAATTATAATATGGGGAAGGATATATAAAAAATGATCATACACATTGCTGTTAAGAATCTAAAATACTATAGTATAGCCACTCTAGAAAATACTTTGGTCATTTCTTAGAAAACAAAACACAAAACATATACAGCAACTGTACTTCCAGGAATTTATTTTAGGAAAATGGAAAACAAACTATTATTTTAGGAAAATGGATCCTCCTGCCTCAGCCTTCTGAGTGCTAAGACTACTCACATGTGCCACCACACCCAGATTTATTTTGTTCTTTGTACTTTGCCTTACTCAAATGAGAGTTACAGTACTATTTGGTATTTAAGCCTCTGTGTCTGATTTATTTCACTTGGCATTATATTTTCCAGGCGCATCCATTTTCCTACAATGTCCCCAATTTATCCTTCTTTACAGCCTATTAGTAATCCATTATGTACAGATACCATATTTTCTTTACCATTCATCCTTTTGATGAGCATACAGGCTGCCTTCCAGGCTTTAGCTATTATGAATTGTGCTGCTATAAACATGCATATGCATGTATCCCTGTAATATATTTTAGCTTTTTGGGAAGATACCTAGAAGAATAACTGGGTCAATGGAATTTGTAATTTTAGTTCAGTAATTTTTTTTTGTTGTTAACAGATATCAAACCCAGGGTCTCATGCTTGCCAAGCAGGTGCTCTGCTGCTGAGTTACATCCCTGGCCCATAATTTTAGTTCTTTAAGAAATCTCCAGCCAGGCATGGTGGTGCACACCTATAATCTCAGCACTCAGGAGGCTGAGGTAGGATAGCTATAAGTTTGAGGCTAGCCTGGGCTACAAAGTGAGTTCAAGGCCAGCCTGAACTGCATAGTGAGACCACGTCTCAAAACGACAAAAAAAAAAGCAACCTCCATACTGATTTTAATAAAGGTTTTACTAGTTAACAATAATGTAGAACACCCCAAGAAGAACTCAATGACTACATTCATCTGCTACCACTGTTAAAAGCCAGGCCACCTCAAGAGGAACTGCCCTAAGAGGCCCCCTGGGCCATGCCCTGAATGCAAAGGTGACCTCTGGAGATCGGTCTGCCCTCTAAAGAGGAGGCCCCAGAGCTCAGACCCATCCTACCAGTTAGTCCAACAGGAATGAGGGGGCCCGCGTGCTCTGCCTTCTCCCTCTGGCCAGACTGACATCTCCATGGAGGAGCCCTGGGTAATCATGACTAGAGAGGAAAAAGAAAACAGCCTGTTGCTAGATACAGGTGCAATTTCTCGGTCCTTCTTTTCAATCCTGGCTTCCTTCCAGCTGTCACACCTCAGTGAAAGGAGTCACTGGTGAGGAGGTAATACACTATTTTTCATACCCCTTAGGCTGTAACTACTTGTTAGATCTTTCTTGGGTATCTCTGTCTTCCTGAGAAACCACTTTGAAGATACCACCATGTATTACAGCAGCCATTGATATTTTCTTACTAATCTGTTTTTTCTTACTAATCTTACTAATAACTCTGCAACGTTTGTATGGTTCCTTTGCTATTTCGTAAATGGCTCTATGTTTATTACTATGTGTTTCCGACAACCACCATTGAGAATAGTCAATGATTATTCAATTGGTCACTCACGTATAGCTCTATCTATTTTCTTTAGAAACCATTTTGAAGATATCAAAGTACAGTACAACAACCACTGTTAATCTCCTACAACTTTTGTCTGTAACTCACTATTATTTGTCTATTTGTTTTCCTCAGAAACTATCTTGTAGATAACAATATGTAAAACAACAACCACTGATAATTTCCTACCACTTTGTAATTCGGTAAGCCCCCCTATTACTATGTTATTCTTCTTTTACTCTTTAAAATAAAAAAATAATAATAATATAGAACAGTTCCTTCCTCCTGCAGTCATGCCAGCATTTATTCTTTTTTTTTAGCATCTATCATTTTTTGGCTTCATCAATGACTGGGCAGTTTTTCTGGTGTAAAATGAAATCTTAGCCAGGTATATGCTACATGCCTGTAGTCACAACACTCGGAGCCTGAGGCAGGAGGTTCACTGTAATTTCAAAGCCAGCCTGGGCTACAAAGTGAGTTCAAGGCCAGCCTGAATTGCATAGTGAAATCCTGTGTCAAAAAGACAAAAAAGAAATCTAAGTGTTATTTTAATTTGCATTTGTCTAATGGCTAGAGAAGCTGAACATTTTTTCATGTTTGTTGGCCATTTGTACTTCTGAGAAGTGTCTATTCTTTTCACTTTCCCATTTCTTATTAGGGTCTTTTATTTTGGATAAAGACTCCTTTTTTTAGTTCTTTTACATATTCTAGATACTAATCCACTGTCTGCGGAATAGCTGGCAAAACTTTTTCCCCATTCTGTAGGTTGTCTCTTCACTCTGTTGTTTCCTTTGCTATATAGAGGCTTTTTAATTTGATATAATCCTATCTGTTGATTCTTGCTGTTATTTCTTGTACAATTCACGAATGTAGATTCAGGTAGATTCACCTGTGAATTGAAGTGTTTCACCTATTTATCCTCCAGTAGGCTCCTTGTTTCTGCTTTAGTGTTTAGATCTTTGATCCATTTTTAGTTTAATAGATGGTGAGAGATTGGGGTCTAGCCTCAATCTTTTGCAAACAGCCAATTTTCTCAGCACCATTTGTTGAACAGGCTATCTTTCCTCCAGTGTATGTTTTTGGTTCCTCTGTTGAAGATTAAACATCTGAATGTGTCTGGGGATGTTTCTGTATCTTTTATTCTGTCCCCATTGATCCAAATGTGTGTTCTCATGCCAGTACCATGTCATTTTTATTACTATTACTTTGTAGCATAACTTTGTTCTGTTTTGTTTCTTATTAAGACTGAGTCTTCCTGTATAGTTCAGGGTGGCCTTGAACTCACTATGTACCCCAGGCTAGCCTAGAACTCACAGCAATCCTCCTGCCACAGCCTCCCAAGTTATTACAAGTGTGCACCAACCACTACGGCCAACCATAGTATAATTTGAAATCAGGTATTGTGATGCCTCTTTGTTCCTGTTGTCCAAGATTGCTTTTGCTATTCTGGGTCTCTTCTGGTTCAATATTAATTTTAGGATTGGTTTTCTAGTTCTGTGAAGAATGCTGCTGGTATTTTGATTGAGATTGCTTTGAATCTATATCACTTTTGGGAAAACAATCTTGACTGCTATCAATGTGAATATCCTAGTCATGATACTGTGTAGCAATATGCTGCCACTGGGAGAAACCAGTTAAAGGCACAGGAGAAACAAGGTATGACACACATACCTACAATTCCAGTACCCTGGGAGTCTGTGACAGGATGAACATAAACTCTAGCCCAGGCCAGACAACACAGAGACTCAGTAAGACCCTGTCTCAAATTTTTTAAAAATTTAAAAGGAGGTAGGACATGGTTCCATATAAAGGCCTTGAGTTCAAGCTAAGAAAGAAAAGAAAAACAAAAGGAAGGGAGGAAGAGAGGCAGAATTGGTTATGCAGGGATGTAGGGAAGGCCATGGAGCCGATCCCCAACACTGAAAACAAAAAGGTATAGGAGGTATCTGTTAGTTCTTATAACTGTGAATCTACAATTATCTTGAAAAGAAGTTGAAAACTTTAAAAGCCTTTTGTTATATACTTCCTTTTCCTTTTGAACTTTAAAATCTGTATATAAAGTTCTAATAAAAAATTCATATAGTTATTTCAATTACATTCAATTTTATTTATTCTGAAAGAACAGTACCACTTGACATTGTATTTCCTCACACAAGAGTATAATATGTCTTTCACTTATTCAGATCTTCTCTAATGTCTTTCAGTATAGTTTTATACTTATCTTCACATAGGTCTTTTTTTTTGTTTTTTTTTTTTTTTTTTTTTTTTCCGGTACCGGGAACCGAACTCACGACCTTGCGTTTGCCAGGCAGGCGCTTTGCCGCTGAGCTAAATCCCCAGCCCCTCACATAGGTCTTATACTTTTCTTTTTCCAGTTGTTTTTACATCTTTAAAAGTTTTTAATACTGCTATGAATAAGATCTCTTTTATTTCAAATTCTAACTTGTTATTGCTAGGATAAAAGAAAGATACTGGTTTCAATGGTACCCAGTAACTTCACTAAACGGCCTTACTAGTTCTAAAAGTATTTCATTAATTCAATTTCCACAGTATATATAAATATAGTGAACTGTTTTACCTACTCTTATTCAATACAAAATACTACTTAGTTTTCTCTTACTGTGTTATTACAAAGGTTCTTATTCTGTGGCTTAATGGATAAAATTCTGAGAGGAGAGGCCTAAAACTTGCATGTGGAAAAATTATACCTTTATTTTCATTCATCTCTAATTGAAATTTAGCACTCAGTTACGAATGTTGACAGGAAAACATAACCCCATTGCAAGTATTTGCAGCTTTGTCAATAGAAATCGTTTATTTCTATGTCACATGGCAGTTATACCACATGTCTAGAATTATTGTTTTGTTCAACACTAACCCAAAAATATGGTAATTGCTCAGCAAGGTGAAGACACCTATAATCTCAGGTGATAAGGAGACTAGGGCAGGAGCAACTCAGAAAATATTTAGCTGGGTGTAGTGGCACATACCTAGAATCCCAGTACTCAGGAGGCTGAGGCAAGTGAATCACTGGTCCCAGGCCAGCCTCAGTTATGTAGTAAGTTTAAGGACAGCCTGAACTTTATAGTGAGACCCCAGCTCAAAAAAACTGGTAGATTAATTTTTAAAAAATTTTTTAATTTAGGTCTCAGCTGAGGCAGCCATCTTGCTCTTGCTGCATGCTGGTGTTGGAGGACCCTCCCTATTTCACATTTACCAACAGCATGAATCAAGAAAAGTTAACCAAAAATAAAAAAGAAAAAAGAAAAGTTAACCAAACTTCAGGCTCAGGTCCAGATAGGGGGCAAGGGTATATAGCTCACAGAAAGAAGGTGGTACATAGAACAGCTACAGTTGATGACAAAAAGCTTCAGAGTTCTATGAAAACAAATAGCAGTGAATAATACTGCTAGTATTGAAGAAGTGAACATGATTAACGATGATGGGACAGTAATTCATTTCAACAATCCTAAAGTCCAAGCTTCCCTCTCTGCTAACACCTTTGCAATTACTGGTCATGCAGAAGCCAAACCAATCACAGAAATGCCTCCTGGAATATTAAGTCAACTTGGTGCCGACAGCTTAACAAGTCAGAAAATTAGCTAAACAGTTCCCAAGGCAAGTGTTGGATAGCAAAGCACCAAAACCAGAAGACACTGATGAAGAAGATAATGATGTTCCAGATCTTGTAGAAAATTTTGATGAAGCATCAAAAAACAAAGCTAACTAAAATCTTTTCTGGTTTTTGGAAGTTGGCATGGACTAGATTTAACAAATCAGCTATCTGGTTCCAAAGTTTTACCAACACAGAGAACATCATCTGTTACTAGATCAGTAATACAGTATTTTGTATATTAATGCTGTTTGTTCAGCATTTTTTGGTCATCTGATTTTGCACTTTGCACTTACTACTAGGATCTATTCTTTGGGCAAAATATGAAGTATTGGTGTAAAAAAAATTTTTTTAATTTAAAAGGGCTGGGATATAGTTGAGTGGTAAAGTACCTGCCTAACACATGTGAGGTGCTGAGTTCAATGGCCAAAAAAAACAAACTCACATATATATACAGAGTCCACACAAAAAAATGTATATACACTTCAGGAAAAGAAAAACAAAAGGGTGTATACACTTTTTGTATATACAAGGTGCGAATGAATGTTTACTTCTTTTTTTTAAGTATTACGATAAAAGATACATTGCCATTAACCCCTCTCAAAATGTTCCTATTCACTTAGGGCTGGGTATGGTGGTGCACAGCTGTAATCCCAGCACTTGGGAGGTTGAGGCAGACCAGCCTGAACTACACAGTGAGACTCTGTCTCAAAAAAAAAAAAAAAAATACTTACTTTGAATACACCTATCCCATTATTCTTGTCACTTTATGAAGCAGTTCTAGAAGTCTTTTTTTTCATTAGTTGTGCTGCCCCAGCTCCTTTGATGTCCTGAACTGATTCAAAATGTTTATCTTTCACAGCTGTTTTGACTTTTTTTTTCCTTTTTGGGGAAGGTACTGGAAATCGAACTCAGGACCTTGCACTGCCAGGCATGCACTGTGCCCTTATATCCCCGGCCCTATTAATTCTATCTAAAGCCAGGTATGGTGGTATATGCCTATAGCCCCAGCACTCACGAGGTTGAGACAGGAGGATTATTGCAAGTTGGAGGCCTACAAAGTGAGTTCAAGGCCAGCCTGAACTATATCATGAAACCCTGTCTCAAAAAGACAAAAAAAAAAAAAAAAAGTATTTATAATTCTATTTAATGCATGGCACTTTTACTACTGGACAAACAAAGTACTGAAAGGGCTGCAGCTATAGTTCAGCCAAGAATATGTGAAGCCCTGAGTTTGATCTCCAGGATCACAAAACAAAAGCAAAAGAAAATGAGAGACAGAGGAGAGGGAGAGGGAGGCAAGGAGTGAACTGAAATACCATCACTAAAATAAGGCATCATAAAGCTCAAATAATAGAAAGTGTCAGCAAAATACACAACATAGAGGCCAATGGAGCCAAGAGAACAGAGTCAAGAAAAAATTCCTCATAGATAAGGCCAAATGCTTCTCAACTTGGGTGCCAAGAGCACTCAATGATAACAGAACGGTCTTTACAACAAATGGTGCAGAAAAACTACAGAGCTACACACAGAAGAATGAAATTGTACCTTACCTTATGATATAGAAAAACTGATTCAAAATGTATTGAAGACCTAAACATTAGACCTGACAATTATGAAACTCAGACAATAGAATAGTGGTTGCCAAACACCAAGAGAAAGGACATGGGGAGTTAACTTTTTTAATGGCTACAGAGTTTCATTTTTCTAAGAGTAAAAAAAGATCTCCCCTTCCTCCCAGAGCCTGCCAAAAGATTTACTCCCCAGAGAACATAAACCGGATGCTCCACTCTTCTGTGTTTACTGCCTCCTTTCTATGTTCCATATTTCCAAGTTCATTCTTTACTTTCTCTTAATGGTAGAGCACATTCTCTAGTAGGTTCCTATGGAAAGGTGTAAGGGAGACCTCGGATGAATGGAAATACCTGTTCTACTGCAGTGATAGTTTGCCTGGATAGGAATTCTAAACTGGAAATTATTTTCCCTCAGAATTTTAAGACATTGTTGCACTGTCTTCTACATTTGGGTGTGACTAATCAGAAGCAAGGTCAATTTGATTTGATTCTTTGTTACTGTTGTTGTTACTGTTGTTACTGTAAATTCCTGGTTCTTTTGAATGTGCTATGGCTTGTGTCTAGATGTCCCCCCAAAGCCTCATGCAGTCATAGGTGGGGCTGTTCATAGGTAGCTGGATCTAGCGTGTGTGATGCTGAGATCAAGGATGTGATACTGGGATTGATTCATGGTACAATGCTAGGATTAAGGGTGCCCCACCTTGGGTGTGAGTGCTACCCCTCAGAGTGGGTAGCCTGGACAGGATTTAACGGATTAAAAGACAGCTGCGGTTATCACTGCTTGTTGCTTATAGCTGGCTTCTTGCTGCCTTCTGCCTGCCATGACCTGTTTCTCTTCTGCGATACCACTCTGCCATGCCGCCCTGCTTTGGAGCCAGCTGACTATGCACTGAAACCTCTACAGACTATGAGCCAAATAAACCTTTCCTCCCTTAACTTTGGGTGTTAAGTATCTTCTCAGCAACAAGACAAATAAGACAGAATATGACCAATTTTTCTCTCTGAACTATGCAGGGTACTTATTACCTTTGTGTCTAGTGCTTAAATTTCAGCATAATGCATCCTGATATGGTAGTGTTTTCATCCACTAGTCTGGCCCTTTTACTCTGGAAATGCAGGTTTTGCTCCTGAGGCATTTTATTTACCAAATAGGTATGATATCCACCTGGGTAAACACATAAACATAAAAATCCAAACACTACTATATTTGATGCCCAGCCTGGAGAATTAGAAAAACTGTGAGAGTCATGAAAGATACAAAAATTAGGCAGGCAACATATGTGAAAATACTATCAGTAAGGATATACATACGTTAAATATTACTCAAACATATGTTTTTTAAACTCTTACTGGTCCAATTATTTAAATACAGGATAAGAAAAATTGCATATTTTTATTAATTTTTATAAGCTAACAGGAAATACAAAAACAGTAATTTTATCAAATTTACTTAATCCTTACCCAGGTGGATATCATACCTATCCTAGGTCTTTTTGTTTAAAAAAGTATGTGTTAATTTAAAGTGATTTTAATCAAAATTTACAGTGCATTTATTTAAAGACTTAATTTTGTAGGTTTGCTACATAAAACAGCAATCCTTAACACCTCTTCTCTCATTTCTTTCTCATTTTTAGTTCTTTTAACAGAACCTTTTGTTTTTGTGTAAATAAAATGCCTCAGGAGCAAAACCTGGGCAACGAAGGCAAGGCAAGACTGATCTGGCAGACTGAGTCACTGAAGAAGGCGAGGGTGCGAGAAGACAAAGCCATCAAAGCCCCAACGGCTTCCTTTTTCTCCCGCTCGGAGCAGATCCTGAGACCCTGAAGTATTCCCTCCATCTCTGGAAGGCGCTAGTAATTCACTGATAACAGGAAAATATGAGGAACCCCATGAGTAGCCAGAACAGCTCCTTTCTCTTCTGGAGGATGCCCATTCCGGAATTGGATCTGTCTGAGCTGGAAGGCCTGGGTCTGTCCGATATACCCACCTACAAGAGCAAGGACAGCAGCGTGGGCAAAATGACTGGGCAAGCAACTGGAGCAGAGCTGGAGAAAAACCCTGAAGGTGATCTCCTCCCTGAGTACAGCACCTTCAACTTCTGGAGAGCTCCCATGCCAGCATCCACTCCTTTGAACTGGACTTGCTCTAAGGCCAAGACTTCTCTCTCCCACCACCTTGCCCTACTCGTCGTCTTCCCTTTCCACCTCCTTCCTTCTATCCCTTACCATTTTAATCTTGTTCGCTTCCCTCTGTTGTGTTGGTGGTGCTGATGAATTTGCCTGCTGAGTTGTATGGATGTATGTATGTACGTAGGTATGTATTTATTCATCTCTTTATCTATTTACTCCATTTCTTTCAAAAGCCCTCAAGCCACAAAATAGGGGCTCAAGCAATGGCATATTGGGTGCCAGGGGCTGCACCACACTCCCACCCTGGGATCGTCAACTTCAGAAAGTAGTCCTTATGGGGCTCCAAGGAGTCGTAAATAGTGCAAAATGGAAGGCTGATTTTTTTGAAATTCCATTTTAATCAGCTTCAAAGATTGCTCAAACCTTCCTAATTTTTTGCTCCAGGCCAGTAAACATAAATAATTCTTAAAGGGTTCACAAAAATCTTGCAAGTTTTAATTTGACATGACTTGCCACAAAACAAGATTTCTAAAAGGCTAAGATGATAGGACTCTTGCTTTTTCAATTCTGTTCCTTTTTGTAACACATTCTTTTCTCCCAGAGAAATTGGGGTACTCACAGGTACAATGCAAGAGGAAACTCCTAGAAAATGAAAATAGGGGAAAGTATTAAATCATTTCAGAAATAGTGAAGGTTTTTCTTTTTCAAGAGTATACCTTTAGCCTAGTCACTTTACAACTTGCTCCTGTCTGGGTCGACAACTTGCTGCAAAAAATCAGATTTCAAATCTTAAGAATCTTGCTGACTGCTGCAATAATTTGTAAGGTTTTGATTAAGTCTTCTAAAGGGGATAGTGTTTGGTCTTTAGTATTTTAGTCTCGCCCTCCTGTATTTGCAATAGATAATACTGATCAGCGGACCTTAGGCCCAGTTCTTCAACTACTTTAAGACTATGAAATGAACAGCTGCCATTTGACCCTACAACTTGTCCCTACTTCTTGCAAAATTATTGCTGATTTGTGCTGCCATTTACCTGTTTATTTAATAAAGATACTCAGTCCCAGGAGAAAAAATAATAATAACAAAAAACAAAGGCAAGACAGGGGACATCACAATTGCCAACTTAAAAATATACTATAAAGCTACTGTATTAAAAACAATGTGATACTGGCAAAAAACACAGACCCAAGGATCAATAGAACAGATTAGAAGATGCAAAAACAACCCCAGACATACTCAGCCACCTTATCTTTGACAAAGGTGCCGAACATATTATAGCCTTTTTAATAAATGGTGCTGGAAAAACTGGCTCTGCTCATGCCAAAGATTAAAACTTGACCCACATCTTTCACCATGCACTAAACTAAATTTAAAATAGACCGAAGATCTAAAATTAAAACAAAAACATTAAATCTGCTGGAAGACAGAATAGGTAAAACTCTTGAAGACACTGGTGTAGGCAAACTTTATGAATAAAACCTTGATCACACAGGAACTATCACAAAGAATCAACAACTGGGATCTTACTGTATTAAAAAGCTTTTGCACAGCAAGAGAAACCACCAACAGAGTGAAGAGACAACCCACAATGGGGGAAAAAATGTTTGCCAGTTGTTCCTCAAACAAAGAATACTACTGAGAACATATTAAAAAACTCAAAAAAAAAATCAGAAATCCCAAATTTTTTTTCTCTTTTTTTTTGGTACCAGCACTCGAACTTGAGACCTTGTACTTGCCAGGCAGGCACTTGTGCCACTGAGCTACGTCTCAGGCCCAGACCTCCCAAATTTAGAGATTCAATCCAAAAATGGGCATCTGAGATGAATACACACTTTTCAGATGAAGAAGTACAAACAGCAAATAAATATGTGAAAAAATGTTCAACATCACTGGTCATTTGAGAGATGCAAATTAAAACAATGCTGAGATTCTATCTCACCCAGGAAAGAATGGCTATTATCAAGAAATCAATCAATAACAAATGCTGGTGGGGATGTGGGAAAAAAGGAACCCTTCTCCACTGCTGGTGGGAGTGCAGACTAGTGTCACCACTGTGGAACTCAGTGTGGAGATTCCTTAAAAAACTAGGACTAGAAGTCCCATCTGACCCAGCTATTCTCCTAATGGGTATCTTCCCAGAAAAATTTAAAACATCATACCACAGCGATATATGTGTACCCATGTTTATAGCAACACAATTTGTAATAGATCTTGGAAACAACCCAAATGCCCCCTAACCGAGGAATGGGTAAAAAAGATGTGGTCTTTTTATACAATGCAGTACTATTCAGGCATAAAGAAGGATAAACTGGAGATTTTTATAGGTAAATGGATGCAACTCAAGTCTACACTCATAAGTGAAATAAATCAGACTCACATATATAAACATTGTATTGTCTCCCTAGTGTTAGAAGCTGAAAGGGTAAATAAGATTCAAAATGTACAACAGATATTGTGAAATGAGAAGAAACTGTTCAAAAGGAAAGAGAAACTGGGATAGGAGAAAGTAGAAAAGAAGGAAGGGAAAAGCAAAGTTAAGACAGTTATACTACTAATTTCTCTTAGTTCACTGAAAAGAAAGGTTTGTACTAATATTGTTTGGACAATTAAATGCCTATATCTTACACTCTGAGTAACTAATTTAAAGATAGTAATATGCAATGTATTAATCATTGTTACCCTCCTATTTTCTTGTTTTGAAATTTTGTCTTTTAGCTCAGCAATTTTTAATTTTCCAGTGAATTAAATAAATATGGAAATTTTTAAAAATCACAAAGGATAAAGTCCTACACTTAGCAATTCACAATGCTAGCCAGGTGTGATGGCACACACCTGTAATACCAGCATTTGAGGTGGAGGTGGGAAGGTCACTGTGAGTCTGAGGTCCGCCTGAGCTGCATAGCAAAAAAGGATGCTGTCTCAAAAAAAAGAAGAATGCTGAGTGCCAGCAATCAAAGCTTGTCATTACCTCCAACTAGCTATACAGCATCAAAAAAGTTACTTAAAGTTACTCTGTACCTTAGTTTTCTTATCTGTAAAAAAGGATAATACTATTGATTTAAGACTGATATAAAGATTAAATGAGATCAAATATACAAGGATTAACTTAGAACAGCTGCCACATTATCAATAAATGTTAGGAATTATTGTTACAGTTATTATAATTATACAGCTATATCATAATTCCTGATGCCAAATACCTTTTAAAGGTATTTTCCTTTCAATGGAAAATCTCCAATGCTAGGTCTTACATTTGCCCATTTATTCAATGAACATTAACTGAACTCCAATCCTATACACTACTACTCCAGTCCTATACACCAGGCATCACTGTAAGCACCAGCATGCTATGATGAATAAAGAAAACAAGCATTCCCATGGAGCTTCTGTTCTAATTATATGGATGAAGCCATAACCTTACTTTGTCTAGTCAACTACAGTGAAAATGAGAAGGGGAAAAAAAACAAGGAAAAAATGATGAAAGAGATAAATTTAAAGAATTTATCTGAAAAATGGGAGATATTTTCTAATATAGAGACTGACAAAATTAGAAAGTATATGCTGGTATACAGAGAAATTACTAAGTGTTTAATGAATGTGTCCATTCCTTTCTCTGGTTTTGTTTACCTATATGTAAATCAGAACAAATCCCAAATCTGAACATTCACTAATGTCTATTTACTGAAGTCATCATGGCACAGAAGGTAGCATTCTCTAAAAACAGATGGATGAGAGTGGATATGATAGCACACACCTATATTCCCAGCACCTGGGAGGCTGAGGCAGGGGGATCATTGCAAGTTTGAGGCCAACCTGGGCTACACAGTGAGTTCAAGGCCAGCCTAAACTACACAGCCAAGACCCTGTCTCAAAAAGAACAAAACAAACAAAAAAAGATAGATGAACAAACAAGGCCTATAAGCAGGCATGTTCACTGAATTCAGGATCCACATTTTCAAAGGGACTTTACATGCGTTCTCCTGGACAGAGGATATAGCTCAGCGGTACAGTGCCCACCTGGTAAGTGCAAGGTCATGAGTTAGATTCCTGGTACCAAAAAAACAACAAAAAAAGAACTAAATGTGTTCTCTGGCTGTTATGTCTAAATGAAATCTGCTATATAACCACAGAAACACTGGGTAGCGCTGACAGAAATTTTATTCTTACACCTCTTTCCAGGACTATAATACAGTGTTTTTACATTTTAAATGTATCTTTTAATTAGTCTGGGCAGAAAACAATGACTCCAAAAAGTTTCCATATGAAGGGCTCAAATTTTACTAGTTTTAGAAGTAAAAAACTCCAAGATATTAGGACCTAAGTAAGCTAAAAAAAAAAAAAGTTCAGTTTGCTTTTGAATGTTGTAACTGAATTTGTGAAGATCAACCACTATTTGACATGTGGAAATTCCTACTGTTACCGCCTTGGGAGAAAGTCATCCATAACAGAGAACCACAAAATGCTTCTACAAAATATCCATAAGGCAGGCTGGGGATTTAGCTCAGCAGCAAAAGCGCCTGCCTGACAAGCGCAAGGTTGTGAGTTCGGTTCCCGGTACCAGAGAAAAACCAAAAAAAAAAAAAAAAAAAATCCATAAGGCAACAAAGCAATGTCTCATCTCTTAGTGGACTTTTTGAATGGGAAGAGAACTGAAAGGCCAAAAACTAAGCTAAGATTGCTATTTCAAAATGACAACAAAAGTTCCAAGAATGCAGAACTGTCTTCTTAATTCTAGGAAAATGCAGAAGATTCATGTTAGTACCACAAACCCACTGCATAAAAAGTACGAGGACTGAGATTCCTTTTTTAAAATGTTGATTGTATTTCTATTGCTGAGTTAGTAAAATACGTTTCATTATTTTTGAAGGATCTTTTGCAGTAAAATATAATTTATAAAAAGTATCTTGACAACTTAATTTTTTGTTTTTTTTCTTTTTTTGGAACAGGGTCTTGCTAGGTACTTCAGGGTGGTCTTGAACTCACTATATAGCCCAGGCTGGCCTAAAACTCAAGGGAATCCTCCTGCCTCAGCCTCCTGAGTGCTGTGATTCAGGTGTGCACCACCACCCCCAGCTGAACACTTAATTCTGTACTGCCTGAATTTCTATTTTCCCATATCTGAAAAAGGTGTATGAAGGTAATGGGCAAGAATTTTGAGAGCTAGGTATGGTAAGCATACACCTGTAGTCCTAGCTACCTGGGATGCAAAGGCAAGAGGATCACAAATTCGAGGCCAACCAGGACAACATGATGAGATTCTGCTCAAAATGAAAAAATTAAGAGCAGGGGACATAGCTCAGTGGTAGATCACTTGCCTAGCGTGCTGGAGGTCCTGAGTTCGATCCACAGATTGGAATTTTGTTAACTGTTGCTTAAAACTATAATTTATATCATTGAAAATTATGTAAAAAGCAACTTTGTGCTTAAGTATCAACCTTACATACCCAGTGTTCCCTCCTTTGCCCTCTACCACATTCTCCATCAGCAACACAATGTACTTAATAAATTGTACATACCTAGGACCTGGCTCAAATAACAACAAAAAACAACAGTACATACAATGATTTCTCTGCTAATGAGAATAACAGAATTAAGGGAGGAAAAAATAACACTACAAACTAGTTCACATCTCAGGTTTGAACATTTACTTATAAATCAAATCAAAACCTAGTCTTTTGCCAACTAGTCCCTTAGTCAATGTACTGCAACCTACAAATCCAATTTAAAGTGTTAATCTTGACACTGTTAATATCCACAGACAAGAAAACCACTTACCACTGCTAAGTAGTATTAATAAAAAATAATAGGGTATGGAGAACTACCAACTCATACAGAAAAAAAGTCATCATCACATTAGAATTATCATTTCAACACAACTCAGAGACGACAAATCCACATCTTCTTCTAAACCAGCCCCATATTAAAATATAATGAAAAATGTAGAGGAACCAGGTCCCTAAAGAGACCACCAGCAAAGGATCCCCATTAGAGTAAGTACAATTAACATGACTAAGCATTGCTATTAACCCTAACTAAAGATTAACTTCATTTAAAGCCTAGAGAGAAAAGTGAAATCCTTTTGAAAAACTCTTCTGCAGAGAGATTTAACCAGTTCTCACTCCAGCCAAAATACAAAGTAGAAAAATCTCAAAGAAATAAGTCTAAAGGAAAAAAGACTTGACAATGCAGCACAGAATTTGAAAACCACTTATTTCTTTTCACTGAGCACAGTACATTTCCCCCTTCTGTGGAACAGGCTACTAAAACGCAACAGGCTACTAAAAAAACCCATGAATCTATAATCTCTTCCCTTTGATAAAAAGTGGCAAAGGGAAAAAATACATTTTCTGATGTGATTATCATGTAATGAACATGCAATGAATAACTTAGAAGAAATGGAAGAATTATCCAACATAAAAAAAGGAAATTTAGAAATTTCAGAAGCAAGCAGCCAAGGACCAAAAGCAAAAAACAACAACAACAACAAAATCTTTTTATTGACAAGGATTCTGCATCAAAAAAATGCTATTTTCTGCTTAGAGATTTAAAGTGATATTGGTCAGCCAATGCAAATATGGTCAAGAGACTGTCATTCTGGTGACTGTTGTTTAAAAAAACAAGACAAAGTAACCCCACCCACGCAGCTGGAAAAAAGCTTCTGACATATGCACTAAAACTTGTTTACCCAGGCCACTTCTTACTAAGAAATGCTTTGAAATTTGACTAGGATTATATAAGGATTTTACATTGTGTGATCAGTTTAAAATCTTATTTACCCCTAGTTCACCGACAGATTATTTTACTACAAGGTCAGGTTTTCTCCGTAGCATTTTTCCAACTGTATAATTTTGTTCTATCACTCGCACTTCTTCCAAGAGAAATTTAGTCATTAATTTTATCTTCCTTTCCCTTAAAATCTTTTGAAAGATTAAAAAACTGACACTAACATGGGACAGATTAACCATTTCTTAAAAGAGTTCTATTCCCAGAAACATGGGGGAAAGACAGTAAATTTCATAGTGATTCAACTGTATTATCAACACCTGATATTGCGAAATAATACCGCCTTCAGAGACATGAAGAAAATCAAACTCCAATTTGAGGACAGCAGGGAATTCTTTCCCACCTCTAACCTTCTCTCACCTACACACCCCTCTGCCTCCCTCCGATTTTTTTAAAGTCATAAACGATAAGTGTTTCTAGGAAAGGATAGATTTCGTTTAGCAAAAGAATGGTCAAATAAGCAAACTAGGCTAGATCCCATAAAATGAAATACTTTCCACAGAGAAATAACCGTAACGTAGTGGAAAGAGGACTGCGACTACGAATTCGAAGATCTGATCTCCCTAGACCTGCATCACAACTTACTCTATCTTAGACATGACCGGCTACATTTTTTAAATTAATGTGCATTGAGAAATGGCATGGCAAAAAGAGAGAGAGAGAACGGCATTAACTAAATTTTTCTGAAAATGGGAATTGCCTCGACGTGGGCCTAACAAGATTTAAACTGGGGTCCTTGCCGAAAGACCTGTCCTGAATCACAACTATTGTACAAAAACCTCTGCCTCCAGCAGCTGAAGACACTCCGGGCCCTGTTAAAACGTAAAAGCAAATTTCAAAGTATCGCCCGAGGGGGCGGGGCGCGGGGGGAGGTGAAGCCCAGACAACCTAAGCATGTATTTATAGAAGACCACATTTTACACGAACATCTAAACGCTCAGGTGTCTGGAACACACACCTCCGCTCGACAGCAACGTGGTCCAATGTTTACGACGCCAAAGTACTCTCAAGTAAACTGACCCACTCCCGCCAGCAGTCCCTCGGCTTGGGGAGCGTCAGCCGGCAGAGAGTTAAAGACAACCACATCACAGGACCAGACGCCGCCCGAAGAGTGCAGGCGCCCGGCCTGCGCGGCCGCTGCTCCGCACTGGGGGGCTGGGAAGCCGCAAGTCCCGCTCGCCCGCAACCCCTGTCCGCCCCGGGTGTCCCCAGGTCCCCCGGGCCCGTCCCCTCCCCCAGGCCCTCCCCTCCCCCACACCCCCAGGCCGCGGCAGCCAGTCCCAGAGCTTCCAGTCGCCGCTACGGCCGCTCAGCCCAGGGTCTGCTCAGTTGTCAGCCCCTTCAGCCGCTCCCCCTTTAAGGCGCCCCTGTCTTCCCTCTCCTCACCGGGGTTCGCAGTAGTTGCCGCCATGGCCTAGATGCCGCCACCGCTGCCGCCGCCGCGCCTCCCCCCCCAGTGGGAGGAGCCGCTGACACCGAGCGCGGGGGGTGGAGGGGAGCCACTCCCCAGAAGCGGCGCCCTACTGCCGCCACCGCTACCGCGGAATCCAAGATGGCGGCTAGGATAACCCCCTTGATGCCGGCCCCAGTTGCGGAAAGGCCCCGCCCATAGAGTAGGCGGGGTCCACCACCCCACCCCCCGTCGGCCTGCCCAGCCCCGCCCGCTCGCGTCAGAGGTCGGGGCCCGAGTGACGTCAGTGAAGAGCAAGGAAGCTGCGGAAAAGTTTGTTTTGGGTTTGGATTTGCCGGGCTGTTCTCCATACTGAAGATTTATTTTGTAAATCCTCTCTAGGTATTCTAATACCTAAACTTCGCAAGCTGACTGAGTTAGTGGCTTATTTTTGAAAGGCTTCTGAGGAGCTGGTAGAGTAAAATACTCTGTGCGCTTCTGATCTGCCAAGTCAGGTACTGGCAGCCAAAACTGGAGGCAGTGGATGAAGAAGGTATCTTAAGAAGAGGGTAGCTTCCTTTGGTCAGTGATAGGGACAAAGCGGCAGGATTTCAGTAAAGAAGTTACAAGATGATGATAGTACATTTTATTTTCTAAAAATAGGAAGCATTTAGCACTCCGGACCACTATATATACATATATTTGTTTTAACTTGTTCAACCCTCATGACACTGTGAAGTAGATTCTACTAGTATTTCCATTTTGCAAGTAAGGAAATAGAAGCAAAGAGGTTAAGTGAGAGACTAAGAGGTTAAGTCCAGTAGCGGTGTGAAACGCAGACTGAAGGAACCTGACGCCAGAAGCCTGTTACATCCATCCGTTTTAGCGCCACCGTTTTAGTACTGTAGGTACTCCTTTTCACGTGTCTTTCACACATTGTTTAGTATAAATCTAATTAAAATGTCAATAAAAGAGTGTGGTTGCGCACGCATGTGCTCCCAGCGCTTGGGTGACCGAGGCAGGAGGATCGCCATGAGTTGAAGGCCAGCCTAGGTACATAGTGAGGACTACAAAGCGAGATCCTGTCTCCAAAAACAATTTTTTTCAACAAAATTCCTATTATTCTATCGAGCATCTTTGCATTCTTAGGTTTTACCGTATGTATACTGCAAGCCAAGGAATTCTAACATAATTTGAATATTGTTTGCATTTTTAAAATATTTATCTTTGATTTCATTTATTGGGTTGTATTTCTAATTCACCAAAAAGAAGAAAAATCATTTAAAAGAAGTACATATAGAGGGTAGCTCTCATGTTGGTTGGTTAATTATGAGACTGGGGATTGAACCTAGGTCCTTCACACTGAGAGACATCCAGAACTTTATTTATTCTTAACTTTGGACAGTCTCACTAAATCCCTAATTGCCCCAGCTGGGTTTCAACTTGTGAGCCTCTTGCCTCAGCTTCCCAAGAGCACAGGGCTTTCCAGGCTGTGGCGCATGCCTGAGATTTCAGAACTCACAAGGCTGAGGCAAGAGGATTGCTGTGAGTTTGAGGCCAGCCTGGGCTGCATAGTGAGTTCAAGGCCAGCGTAAACTATAGAGTGAGACCCTGTCTCAAAAAAAACGGGGGGGGGGGGGGGGCTGGGGGCTTATGGGTGGACTTGCATTACCACACACAATTGTTTTGTAACCATATTTTGAAGTGAAAATTAGAGAATTTTATGGTAGAGTGTTTTGCTAGCATGTACAAGGCCCCAGGTTCGATCCCAGCACCGAAAAAGAAAATTTCAAAAAAAAAAAAGAATTTTGCTCTTGCTAAATTGCCCAGCCCAGCCTCAAACTTGCAGTCCACCTGCCTCAGCCTCCTGAATAGCTAGAATTACAAGTGTGTGCTACTGTACCCCAATGACTGAAATTTTTGGATAAAATAGATCAACTCACATGCCTCTTTATAGAAAAAGAAATTGGTAGAAATAATTTTCTTACACAAATGTTTATGTAAATAGCTACAGTGTTAAAAACAAACATTTCTGTTTCACTTGGAGGAAAATAACAAGCTCCTTGCAAAATTATCAAACATCTGTAACATGAAAAGGGAGCATTGGCTCCATGACTGCTGACAGATGTTTGCCTTCTAAGTGGACACCACTGATGAAGATGACGGCTACACTGGTAGTGGAGCAAAGCCATGATTCTTAACATTAAGAAAGAAGTGTCAGGATTTTGTAACTGAACAGTGTATAAGGTCCATGAGGAAAACCAGAAACTTCCTGTTTGGTTTATCATTAAAAATTCAACTTATACAGCCAGGCATGGTGATGTATGCCTATAATCCCAGAATTAGGGAGGCTGAGGCAGGAGGACCACTGTGAGTTTGAGGCCAGCCTGGACTACAAAGTGAGACCCAGTCTCAGAAAATCCAAAAAAGAAAATTCAATTTACAGAATTCAAGTTACATTTGTTATTTAGATAAGAGTTACTTTATGAGCTGTGAGGCAACCTGATGGAATTGTAGCTTTGCAGAAAGGGCATGGTTCTTGCATTAACTATTTCTTCTGGTTTTGATTCAACTTAGATACAATAAATTTTTTGTTCAAACCACAAAAAGAGTAAAATAGGAGCCAGTGAGCATAAACTTTACAAACAGGTAGATAGGTCCTTTTTTCACAGAGAAGTATGGAAGCCAATAATGGGTGAGATGTGGTCACAATTTTTTAAATAATGGCTTTTCTTTATAATATAGATAATACTAATAGAAACTTTTTCTTTGAAGTGGGCTTGCTTAACTGACCTGGCTGAGCAGTATTTTGATGAACCTGAGCTTAGAACTTCAAGTTCTAAATGTCATGTGTTGTGGTTTGGATCTTCAGTGTCCAGAGGCTCATGTGTTGAAGGTTTGCTCCCCAGCTGATGCTGCACATGATCTGGTGTGACAGCCTAGTGGAAAACAGCGAGGTCACTAGGCGATACCCTTGAGAACAATAGCGGGATCCTGGCCCCTCTCCATTCTGTTTCCCATCCACCATGAGGTGAGCAGCTTTACTCTGCCATGCACTCCCCACCATGACCTGCGGTCTTGGCACAGTCCCAAAGCAATGTGACTGACCAACTATGGACCCAAGTAAAACATCTTCTTTTTAATTCATTTGACCTCAGGTATTTTGTAACAGTGATGGAAACCCAGCTAACACACGATGGGTTTATTTTAAGTGCATATTTTTAAAAAGTCATATAAGCTATGGTGGTGCATGCCTTGAGGCAGGAGGATCACCACAAGTTCAAAATCAGCCTGGGATGCCAGGCATGGTGGCACATGCCTGTAATCCCAGCACTCAGGAGGCTGAGGCAGGAGGATCTTTGTGAGTTTGAGACCAGCCTGGGCTACAGAGTGAGCTGAAGGCCATCCTGAACTGCATCGTGAGACCCTGTCTCAAAAACACCAAAAAAAAAAAAAAAAAAAAAAAAAAAAAAAAAAAAAAGAAAAAAAACAAAAGAAAAAAAACAGCCTGGGCTACATAAAGAGTTCAAGGCCTGAACTACATAGTGAGACCCTATCTCAAAACAAAAAACAAAACCCATAGAAAATAACTTCCCTTGTCTAATGCTCAGTCTCCTCAGGCTGGTAAGATGACTTCTTTCCTTCACAAAGTCTCAAAGTAAAGTGAGGAGTGGCTTGGCACACACAGGGGCCTGCGCTCCATCCCCAGCACCAAAGAAGAAAAGAACGATGGACTCCTTCTGAGTGTTGTAGTCAAAGTACATCCACCCTCTGATTGCTTGCGTGCCAGCACAGATCAGTTTTTGCTGATCAAGAAGAATCCCTTGGTTACCCTGAAGACGTGGACCTTTTTCTCTTGAATCAGAAGATTCAACTTCAGCAGTGACTGGCTTCCCCATAAGGGTTCTTATGAAAATCTGCATTTTAGAGGCAGATGCAGTGCAAATGATTTTTAATCTTAAGAACAAGGTATCAGGATCTTTTTTTCTTTAAATTTTCTTCTTTTATGGTACTGTGGATTGAACTTAAGGAGCACTAAACTACATCCTGAGCCCTTATTTTTTAATTTAATTTAATTTTAATTTTTGGTTTTCTGACACTGGGTCTCACTATATAGTTCAGGCTGGCCTTGCACTTATGTATCCCAGGCTGGCCTCAAACTCCCAGTAATCTTCCTACCTCAGCCTACCGAGTGCGAGGATTACAGGTATGTGCCACCACATGTGGCATTTTTTTTTCTGAGATGGGTCTTACCAAATTCCCCAGGCTAGTCTCATACTTGTGATCCTCCTGCCTCAGCCCCCTAAGTAGCTGAGATCAGTGGTGTGCATCTCCACCTCCTGGCAAAGTATCAGAATTTTGTAAAACCAGAAGATGATGCAAATGTCTTGACTGCCAAGAGTGGACTGTTGTCCAACACATGGCAGTTTTCTTTATTCATCAGAGAAAAGAATGAATGACACATTATTGAACATATTCTAAACCACATCCAAATGTTGCAACAGAATGGAAAAAAATACTTTCCAGAACTGCATGCAGCCCATGCAAATGAATATAATCCCTGCTCTTTCCCAAATTGCAACTTTCAACTTTTAAGCTTACTCTGCACTCTTGCTCTTAGAATCTGAAAACCTGAAGCTATCTTCAGCTACTAATTCTTCATGCTAATAGATGCATTTTAGCTCCAACTGTTCAGAATTATCAAGTAGCCATCAGATAGCCCTTGTCATATGCAGCAACTCTGTAAATTAAATTTTATAATTTTGGTAGAGCTAACAAGAAATTAGTTGATCATGCTGGGTATGGTAGTACACACATATAGTCTGAGCACTCTGGGAGGCTGAGGCAGAAAGATTACCAAGTTTGAGCCCAGCCTAGCTACTTAGCAAGACCCTGTCTCAAAATAAAACATGAAAAAAGAGGTTGGGACATAGCTCTGTGCAAAGGCCCTGAGTTCAAACCCCAGTACCAAAAAAGAAAGAAAGATTAGTTGATTGTGAAGCCTGACACATGTATTTTCATGGGCATGTTTTTCATTTACAGTATTAAACATAATATTAGATATTAACTGCAAGTGTTGCTGGTCATTGTAGTTCATGCCTGTAATCCCAGCACTTGGGAGGCTGAGGCAGGAGGACTGTTGAGCTCAAGGTTACGCTGGCCTACATAGTGAATTCAATGGCAGCCTGAACTACATAGAGAGACCCTGCCTCAAAACAAATTTTTTTTAAGTATTATGTACATTTGTCTTACCATTATGGTAAAACTGCTTTTTTGTTTTGGTTTTTGGTGATTCTAGGGATTGATCCAGTGCTCTCTCACATATGAGGCAAGCATTCTATTGCTGAACTGCATCTCTAGTCCATGGTAAATGAATCTATTTACTTAGAATAGTAGTCTTCAGATCTGTCAAAATTTTATGAAGTATCCATAGAATTGCCAGATTTTGGCTGGGCATGGTGGTGCATGCCAATAATCCCAGAACTTGGGAGGCTGAGGCAGGAGGATCATCATGAATTCAAGACCAACCAGGGCTGCATAAGTGAGCTCAAGGCCAGCCTGCACTACATAGCCAGACCCTCTCCCCAAAAAAAAGCCAGATTTAGGAAGTAAAAGTATAAAATTGATAATTTAACATGGCTAAACAAAATTATGTAAGTACAATCCAAGCTGGCCATGGTGGCTCACATCTGTAATCCCACCTACTCTGGAAACTGAGGCAAGAGGATAACAAGGCCAAGCCTAGCCTAGGCAACTTCCAAGACCCTACCTTGAAATGAAAAATAAAGAGCTGGGGCTGTAGCTCAGTGGTAGCTCAATGATCACCCTGAGTTTAATCCATAGTACCAGTGGGGAAAAAAATGTATGATTCAAATATTGCATAGGAAATACACTAAAGAATTTTTTTAAGTAATAGCAAAGTGTATTTGAAATATGTGAAAGTGAAGCATGAGGGAGAAAATGGCTCTGCAGAGTGAGCTTGGGCCAAGTAAAAAAGGAAAAAGGAAGATGAAAGAACACCCTGGAGGACACAGGGTGTAAGGAAAGCCACAATAACCCACACTAAATAATCACTGATATTTTTAAGTGTCAACACTACTTGTAAGAGCTTAAAATTTTAGGGAACACAAATCCAGGCTATTCAGGTGAGAGGAGAGACCCAGGAAATCCACACAGGCAAGTAGCTACTGCTGAAATCCAGAGGTGAAATTACAAGGACTTGGCACATGTCAATGAAACTGAAAAGAAAATAATTGCCACAAATACTGTTGTTAGCAAATAACCAGAAAGACCTATAATATAACTAAGTATGGACTAAAAAGAAGTTGTGATATCAAAGCTTTTGGATTTCCGTAACAGAGAAGAGGCAGTGTTCCCTTGAAATTGGATTAGTTGGTGGGATATCCAGGTAAAAATGCTACTTCTGTTGTTGTTGTTGTTGGAAATCAGGTCTCGCTATGTAGTTCAGTAGTTCAGGCTGGCTTTAAATTCACTGTGTGGCTCAGGCTGGTCTCGAACTCAGGGCCATCTTCCTGCCCGAGCCTCCCAAGTGCTGGGATTGCAGGCATATACTATCACACTCAGTTTAAAAGAGTTTTCTAAAATAATTTTTTTAAAAAGAGGCTTAGCTAGTTAAAGCACCTGTATATTTTTTTCAATCAGATTTTAGTGGCACATTTCAAATATACATAATGATCATATTCATCATACATAATTTGTACCTGGACATTTTATAACTTAATTCTTTTCTTCCCATTCCCCTATCCTCCCTTCAACCCCTCTTACCCTCCCCATTTACAAAAGCTTTATTTCCATTTTTTCCTTTTCTCTCTTTTTTTACTTTTCCCTTCTTTCCTTTCCCTCTCCCTGCTGCTTGGTTCCCCTCCCCATTTAGACATTTTCTTCCTATTTCACAATACCTATTATACATTTTGGTTCCTATTTATACTTTCAACTTCTCACACCAGAGAAACAATGTATTTACATGTGTGTCCAGTTTATTTCACTTAGGAGTATGGACTCAAGGTGCACCCATTTATGCTATTTTGAGATGTATTATATTCAGTCCACTCACTTGATTACTTCAGTCTAGTTGCAGCTATATACAACTATATGTATTGTATAATCGAAATTGATTATTTTCATTGTTCTTACTGCAGTGATTTATAATTAGAGCATGTTTAATAAAGTATACTGTCCTTGTCAAAAAAAAAGGCACATCTGTTTACCTAGGGATGTTTCAAGCTTATCCTTCTTTATGACAGAGTAGTACTCTGTTGTATAAAAAAACATCTTTTTTATCCATTCACCAGTTGATGGGCATTTGGGCTGTTTCCAAGATTTGGCTATTACAAACTGAAAGCAACTGTTTATTAAAAGAGAAAGAAAAGGAAAAAAAGGAGATAAAAAGAATGCCTCAAGAAATGCTTGTTTTAACATGGAGCTAGATCTTTTGCAAATGGGAAGGGGACCAAGAGATTGGGAAAGTAGACATAAAAAAATTCAGATGTACTGTGTACATGTGCCAACTCCCTATGATGAATGTAGTCATATACTGCAGACATGCACCAATAAAAATAAGTATTTCTTTTAGATTATGGAGGAAGTTTTAAGAGATGATCTGGAAAGAATCTGACAATAGGAAGCCAAAGGAGTTTCAACAAAAATAGTTAGGCAAGTCAGGCGTGGTGGTACACGCCTGTGATACCTGCACTCTGGAGGCTGAGGCAGGAAGATCACTTCAAGTTGGAGGCCTACCTGGGCTACACAGTTCAAGACTAGCCTGAACTACATAGTGGAGCCTGTCTCAAAAAGAAAAGTCAGACATGATAGTGCATGCCGTGTAATCCCAGCTCTCAGGAGGCTAAGGCAGGCAGATTACCTCACGTTCAAGGTCAGCCTGAACTGTATAGCAACAAAACAAAAAACAAGAAGCAAAAGATTCAAAGTTTGAGCCTAACCTGGGTAATTCAGCAACTCATGAGACTGTCTCAAAATAAAACATTTTAAAAAGAGACTGGGATATAGCTTGGTGGGAAGGCCTGAACCAAAGCACCAATAAAAAGAATTTGGACAAGAACATCATATTTTTTCCAAAAAAAATTTTTTTTAAATCATATATTTCACATTAAGGAAGATAAGGATAGATGAGCAAATCCAGGAAGTAGAAATTACAAGTGGGTTAGAAGGGTATAGAAAGTAGATGCAGTGGGTTAGAAGGGTATAGAAAGTAGATGCAATGTCTTAGTCACTTTTTTTTTTTTTTTTTTTTTTGGTACTAGGAATTTTTTTTTTTTTTTTTTTTTTGGTACCAGGAATCAAACTTATGACCTTCTGCTTACTAGGCAGGTGCCGTGCCACTGAACTATGTCCCCGGCTCCTTAGTCACTTTTTTGTCACTAGATAAAATACCCAACATCAGCAACTTAAAGGAGGAGAGATTGATTTTGGCCCATAGTGTCATCCCGTGGTCAGCTGGCTCCGGGGCAGAACACCACAGCAGAAGGGCATAGCAGAGAAAAAGCTCCTCCTGTCACTGAGGGTAGGAAGCTGAGAGGGCAGATCATACCCACAGTGACCCACATTTTCCAACCAGGCTGTGCCTTCCTACAGCACTTAAGAGCTACAGCATCCCCAAAATCCAATCACCTTTCAGAAGAACCACCTATGACCCCACAGGGCTTTGAGGGACATCTAGATGTAAACCATAATAACCAGCTCATTATCATAGGTCACGTTCAGAACATACATGGCAATGAAGAGCAGGTAATCAAATGGTAGCTGAAGGTCAAACAGGGTAAGGGTGCACCAGGCATGGTGGCTCACACCTGTAATCCCAACACTTGGGAGGCTGTGGCAGGTGGATCTTCATGAGTTTGAGGCCAGCCTGGGCTACATAGTGAATTCAAGACCAGCCTGAACCACAGAGTGAGACCCTGACTTTAAAAAAAAAAAGTTAAGGATGGAAATAGTAAAATGTCCTTTCTTTCTTTTTTTGTAAAGTATGCCTATAGACTGAGCTTGTAGAAAGGGACAAATAAAAAATGCAAGACAGTATGTGGCTGAGAAAACAAGGTTAGGCCTAGGAAAAGTGAGGAGATAGGGTTAAGGGCTTTATGTGGAAGTGGTACTCTCAGAAAACCAAGGCACCTTTTTACTAATTATGTGGACATTTTGAAGTTGGGAAAGAGAACTCATGTGATGATTCTCCAGGATTTTAGTAGATGAAATTTCTAATGAAAATGATGTAGAGAGGGAGTAGGTATAACTGTAGAGGCAAAGCAGTTGGTTGGGAAGTCAACTTGGTATGAATAAAAAGATTGTCAAGTGCTCTTTGATCCTAGCCAAAGTTGGAAGGCATAAATCTTCATGAAGCTATAGAACGTTACTCATTTCTCTATCAATACTACTAGACCTAATGCAAGAGAGTGAACACAGAGCAGTTCTCGATATGGAGGCCTAATAGATGAGTTGACAAATCAGTGTCTTAAAATGGAAGATTCTAGAGCTGCAAAAGCAGCACAGTTTAAAAATATGAAGACAAGCTGTCCATGGTGGTGCACACCTGTAATCCTCAGGAGGCTGAGGCAGGAGGATCTTTTCAAGATCAGGACCAGCCTGGGCTACAAAGTGAGCTCAAGGCCAGCATGAACTGCATAGCGAGACCCTGTCTAAAAAAAAAAAAAAAAAAAAAAATCTGAAGACAAGAATGTGACCAGCCTGGGAAACACATGAGGCCAGAAGTTAATGGGATGAGAAGAGCAGTTGAATTCTGGAAACTGACACTGATAGAAAACAGATTCAAAAGTGACAGAGTGGACAGCTGGGCGTGGTGGCACACACCTGTAATCCCAGCACTCGGGAGGCCGAGTCAGAAGGATCGTCGTGAGTTTGAGACCAGCCTGAGCTACAAAGTGAGCTCAAGGCCAGCCTGAACTGCATAGCAAGACCCTGCCTCAAAAAGACAAAGAAAAAAAAAAGTGACAGAGTGGGACTCACAAAGGAGAGGCTCTGGGAACATGTTTCACAGAAAGTTATAAAAAATACAAATATTTCATATATATATTTGCAAATAAGTACACATCCACCTTGAAATCAATAAGTAAAAGATAAATAGCCCCATCGAAAGGGATCAGTAGGACAATCTGCAAAAGATACACAAACAATAGAACCTTAAAACTATAGTAATTAGAGAAGTGCAGTTTTTAAAAAATTGAGATGTTATCTTTTAGCCTATGAGCTGAGTAAATATCTCAGAGATTGAAAATAATGTATATTTGTGGAGCTATGAAAAATAGACACTTGAAAAATATAGGCACTTTCATGCCTACTTATGGGAGTAATTATTGTTATAACGTTTATAGTATATACTTGGTAATAGCTATTAAAATTCTAACTGGGGATGTAGCTCAGCAACACAGTGCCTGCCAGGCAAGCACAAGAAGGTCCTGGAGTTCAATTCCCAGTACCAAAAAAAAAAAAAGTTAAAATTCTAAATATACATATCCTATATCATTTATATTTTTAATATTTTTAGTAATTTGCCACACACAAAAAAAATTTTTTTGAGACAGGGTCTTGCTATGCAGTTCAAGCTGTCCTTGAACTCACTATGTAGCCCGAGCTGGCCTCAAACTCACTGTGATCCTCCTGCCTCAGCCTCCCAAGTGCTGGGATTATAGGCATATGCCACCACACCCAACACAAAAGATATTTTCAGGGGCCAGGGATATAGCTCCATGGAACAGCACCTGTCTAGCAAGCATGAGGTCCTGAGTTCGATTCCCACCAAAAAATATATTTTCTTCACCAGACAAATATGTACAAGGATACTCACTGAAGTACTGATATATACATTAGTCACTTTCTCTTCACTGAGACAAAATACCCAACACCCGCAAATTAAAGGAGGAGAAATTTATTTTGGCTCGTGTTTCAGTTCATGGTTGAGTAGCTCACAAGAAGAAATAGCATGGCAGTGGAGCATAGCAGAGAAAACTGCCTGCTTCATGGTAGCCAGGAAGCAGGAAGTAAAGGGAGAAGCTGGGAAGGGAGATACATCCTTTCAGGTTATGCCCCCAGTGACCACCCTGTCCTGATCAGACCCCATTTCCTAACAGAAAATCAGCTATGATGCCCCCATAATCCAATCACCTTTCAAAAATCCTACCTAGTGAGCACAGGAGGCTTTGAGGGGACATCCAGATATAAACCTTAACATTCCGCCCTGGCCCCCAAAAGACTTATGGACATCTTTTTTTTTTTTTTTTTTTTTTTGGTACTGGGAATAGAACTCATGACCTCATGCTTGCTAGGCAGGTGCTTGCGCCGCTGAGCTATATCGCCAGCCCTCATGGACATCTCTTTATGCAAAATACATAGGCCAGGCTTGGTGGCACACACCTGTAATCCCAGCACTCAGGAGGCTGAGGCAGGAGGATTACCACAAGTTCGAGGCCAGCCTGAGCTACACAGTGAGTTCAAGGCCAGACTGAACTACATAGCAAGATCCTGTCTCAAAGAAAGCATTTAGTCACCAAAATCCTAACAGTTCCAGGTTTACTGAAAAGTCCAAGTCCAAAGTCTCCTCTGAAACTCAAAGCAAACTTAGCTGTGATCTTGTGTAAAAATAAAAAAAGGAAGTTAAATACTGCCAGCATACAATGGCACAGGGTAAACATTACCATTCCAAAAAGAAATGGAGGGACAGAAACTAATGAGACCAAAGCATGACTGAAACCCAGCAGGGCAAATGCTAAATCCTATGGTTCCACATGCAGCACCCAGGGCAAGCTGTGGTGACATGTGAACTCCAGGCAGCTTGGTGGCCATGCCACTGCAGCACTGCCTGTAATTATAGCCCTGATGGTGTCTTTCTTGAGCTAGTTTTGCTCACTCTTTGTGGCTTTCCTCAAGCAGTCCACATTTCTGGCTTCTTCAACTCCTGGGTCTCCACTGAACTTTCTGCTTCACTCTTACATCTTCATGCACTGTCCCCTGAGGTGCACACTGCCTGGCATCCCAGAGCTGCTTCTGAGAGCTGGTTGGAAACCTTCCTGATCCCACAACTCTTGCATTCTGCATACCCAGAAAATGAACACCATGTGGGTGATGCCATTGTCTGCCACCAGCTTAACCAATAGTGAGATTTTATTGATACATTTTAGATATACATAATGATCACATTCCTCATAGAGAATTTGTATCTGTACATGACATAACTGGTTTTTTACCATTCCCCTATCTTCCCTTCAACCCCTTCTTCACTCCCCACTCACAAAAGCTTTGTTTCCATATTTTCCTTTTTTTCTCATTTTTTTTACTTTTCCCTTCTTTCTTTCCCTTCTCCCTCTTCCCCCTCCCCATTTGAATATTTTCTTCCTATTTCACAATACCTATTATACATTTTGATCCTTATTTACATTTTTGGTTTCTCACCCCAGGGAAACAATGTGGTATTTACACATGTGTGTCCCATTTATTTCACTTAAAAGTATGGACTCAAGGTGCATCCATTTTCCTAGAAATGTCTTGAGTGTGTCCTTTATGGCAGAGTAGTATGCCACTGTATATATTAATTAAAAAAAAAAACAACCATATTCCGTATCCATTCACCAGTTGATGGGCACTTGGGTTGTTTCCAAGGTTTGGCTATTACAAAGTGTGCCACTATAACCATAGGTGTGCATATATTGTTTGGCATGATGCTTTTAATTCTTTTGAGAAGATACCTAGGAGCAGAATGGCTGGGTCAAGTGGAATCTCTAGTCCTAGTTTTTTGAGGAATCTCCACATTGATTTCCACAGTGGCTGCACCAGCCTACACTCACACTGACAGTGCAGAAGGGTTCCTTTTACCCTGCCTCCCCACCAGCATTTGTTATTGGTCAAATTCTTGATAATAACCATTCTTTCTGGGGTGAGAAGGAATCTCAGTGTTTTTTTAATTTGTATCTCTCGAATGACCAGTGATGATGAACATTTCTTCATATATTTATTTGGTGTTTGTATTTCTTCATCTGAAAAGTATGTATTCATCTCAATTGCCCATTTCTAGAATGGGTCTTTAAATTTAGGGGAGTCTGAATTTATTGAGTTCTGTATATATTTTGGATAGTAATCCTTTGTCTCAGGAACAGCTGACAAACATTTTCTCCCACACTGTGGACTGACTCTTCATTCTGTTGGTGGTTTGCTCTTGCTGTGCAAAAGCTTTTTCATAAGATGTGATCCCAGTTATTGATTCTTTGTGATAGTTCCTGTGTTGTCAGGGTTTTATTCACAAAGTCTTTGAGCCAGGCCCATTTGAATTGGGGATGCAGAGGCCTCTGAGTGGCTGGATGGCTGAACACTGTGAACTGAAACCCAGGAAACCAATTTCCTAGAGCCTCCTTCTCAAAGCAAAGTCTTTCACTTTTGCATCCTGGAGCCTGTGAAGATAAGGCCTTGCTGATTTCTCACATGCCCTCAAACCATTTTTCTATTGTCCTGATCCAAAATACTTGGCTTATTTTTATTCATGAGACTTTGGTAGGAAATTCAGATATAAACCATAGCAGTATAATATGAAATATAAACCATAACAGTATAGTATGAAATATAGCCAGGTATCATGGCACTCAAAGGCTGAGGCAGAAAGGTTCGAAGTTTGAGGACACCCTAGGAACTTAGCAAGACCCTGTTGCAAAATAAAACATAAAGGGCTAGGAGTTGTAGCTCAGTGTAGTTAAATGGCCTAGCACTGTGATTCCTTGGGTTCAATCCACCCACATGATCCTACTTAGAAGGTGTTGTTTGAGCTGTTAACCTTGGCTGCACCAACCCTGGCAGAGTTGTGGAAATATTCCTCTGCTGATCTAGGCTCCAATTTAATCTAGTGGATCATTTTCTCACTCACTGTGGGAGTGTTTGAAACTTGACCCTGTTCTAGTTGAACTATTCATGAAGCTTCTGAGTTCAGTGTAGGAGTCGGAAGGGAGAGAACCACCAGCCACTCTCCTTTTGTAAGAAGTGGCTGATAAAAAGAGGAGAGGCTGCCAAGAGATGTGCTTGAGTAGGAGGACACTGCCCTGGCAACAGCCAAATCCAACCCCGGATAGCTCTCTTGAAAGGTAAAAACGACCCATGTTGTCTTACTGGTGTTTCAACTGAGAAAAGTCCCAACAATCTTGAATTTAATACTGCCTTCCTGTGGGGAAACAGAAGCAATGGTGGGGGAGTAAAGAACTTTGTTTCATTAGAGGTTTTTTGTTTGTTTATTTGTTAGTTTTTTGAAAAGTAAGACTTGCCTCTGAGTGGGGATGGTCTTGGGCACAGTCTTTTTCTGAGGTAAATTAGAAGAACTTCTGATTGGTCCTATTAGCCAAATCCTGACTTAAATTTAGGGATTACAGTAAGGAAGCTTCATTATTGTGTTTCTTCATCATTACTTCCTGTTTAGTGTTAAATTTATGATGAGGAAAGAAATTATGGGCCTCTTTAGTCATGGGGAGCTTTCTTTGTTTTGGGGTAGTGGTGGTATGAAACAGGGTTTCACCGTGGAGTTCATCCTCCCTTGAACTCACTGTGTAGCCCTGGCTGCCCTTAAACTCACAGAGATCCTTTTGCCTCAGTCTCCTGAGTACCAAGATTATAAGCATGCACCAGCAGTTAGGGGGGATTTTCAAGACTGAAATGGCACTACAGGTGGGAATATTGAGGTGATTTGGGAAGAGAACACGTGGAAAAGAAGAGGTGATCTTTGTAGAAGTCAAAGAGGACCAGAGGCTGTTTAAGGTTCATAAGTGCTGTCAACCTGTTTCTCACTTTAGCAGGACCAAATTTGCCACAGACCAAAAGATTCAGGCCCCAGCTTCTTTCCCCTACTCAAGTCCTGAGTAGTGCTGCTACTTGTTTTGTCTCAAGCAAAACAGGAACCTTAAAAGGCACTTCAAAACAGCAATTTTCTTTGGAAAACAAATTTGGGGCCTGCCATATTTTTTACCCCACTGGAAAAAAAACTTGCATTGAAAATCCAAATTTGTTTTGCTTTTGAGATAGGTTGGCCTCAAACTTGAGATCCTTGAACCTTAACTTCCTGAGGAGCTGGGATTACAGATATTCGCCACCGTTCCTGATTAGATCTACCATTTTTGAGAGGACATTGGTCAAGAAAAGCTATTTTTCCATAAGAAATCATAACAAAAGGAAACTGACTATCCAAGCCCCCAACAATTTGTTAAACCTTTTTTTATTTTTAAAAAAAGTTTATCTAAATTTCTTTTTTTTTTTTTTGGTCTTTTTGAGACACAGTCTCACTATGCAGCTTAGGCTGGCCTTGCATTCACTTTGTAGTCCAGGCTGGTCTTGAACTTGCAGCAATCCTCCTGCCTCAGCCTCCCGAGTGCTGTGATTACAGGCATATGCCAGCATTCCTGGCTTCTATTTAAAATCTTGTACTGTTCTTAAAGACAGATTTATAAACTTCAGAGCCATAAAGCCTAGATCTCTGCATATGACAATAAGAGCCAAGAATATACATGGCATAGCTGGACGTGGTGGCACACGCCTGTAATCCCAGCACTTGTGAGGCTGAGGCAGGAGGATCATTGAGAGTTTGAGACTAACCTGGGCTACAAAGTGAGCTCAAGGTCAACCTGAACTGTATAATGAGACCCCATCTCAAAAAAAAAAGAAAAAGAAGAAAGAAAAAAACATTGTAGACTTTTTCTTTTTTCCCATGCCCCTGCCAATGTACTTTACTTTTCTCAGGGGGAGGGAGGAACAAGAACAGCTTGGAATTTGGTAGCTGAGAGTAAGAAGTCTGAATCAGTAAACTAGAGGACCTTTGCCTTCAGGTTCACAAATTCAGATGTAATTAGATAAGAAGAAAGAGAGCCAAAGGTGGCAATCGATCCCTTCCCGTTTCCAGATTTTGAAGGTTTTCAATCTCTCTATAGCAAGACACTGTCAGCAAACACCCTCCTTCAAATTATCTCTTCAATTCTACAACCCCACCCTCTTCAGGTTTTCTTACATGAGGCTGTTCCATTTTGCCTCCCTGTTCTCATCTTCCACCATTAATGCAGACGTCCCACTGTCTCTAATCTTCCCTTGGTCTTCTAATCTTTGATTTCAATTATGCAATCTTTGGACGACTATTAACTCCAAAGATCATGCTCTTCATTCCTACTAAATTCCAGTCCAATATTTCTGTCTCCTGACCATGTTATGTCAGTGCCTTTAAATTCAACTTAGAGAAACTGAATTCATAAAAGCCCCTTTAAATAATTCTATGAATGGGAACATTTTTCTTTCAACTTTCCAAATTCAAGTCCCAGAATTTCTTTGTCACTTCCTTTTCCCACTCGATGTCCATTGAAATTCTAAATTATTGTAAGTCCTTTCACAATCTCACATCAGTTATTTCCATTACTCAGGCTGTGACCTTGGCCTTTGTTTCCCTTTGAGACTACTCACTATTGTGTTGCTCTTAGTTGTATGTTATTTTATATTCCCAATACCTTTTACACACTTGCCAGTTAACTATCTGAAGGATGGGTTTGATATTTAACATCATCCAGTAAGCATGGTAAGTATAATGTACCAGGCATTAATATAAATCCCTTCATACAGGCTTATTAAATAAATACCTACAATGTGCCAGCCCTCCCCCAAGACAATGAAGCTATGCCATGAATAGACAAGACCCGTGGAGCTCACTGCCAGTCAGAGTCAGTAGGATACACAGTAAGATACGGCCTTGCTCTTAAAGTGTTCATCTGCTTAAAAACCCTCAGTGGTTTCTCTATGCCTGAAAGAATCAAATTCTATTTTGTTACCTTGACATTCAAGGCTCAAGATTTTCAGCAACTTAAAAATAGCTGTCAAGTACTTGTTCATTGATTTCTTTAATTATTTCTCAGAAGATATGATATATCAGTCTGGCCTTTTCCACTGACTATTTGTGTATTTATTTATTTTGTTTTTTTGAGACAGGGTCTCGCTATGTAGTTCAGCCTGGCCTTGAATTCATTATGTAGCCCAGGCTCACCTCAAACTTGTGGTGATCCTCCTGCCTCAGCCTTCCAAGTGCTGGGATTACAGGCATTCACCCCTACACCCAACACCACAGACAATTTTCTAGTGTGTCTCTATCCCTTTTAAAATATAAGACCCATGTGCTTTTGTTACTTTTCTTGTTGCTGAGACAAAATACTTGACACCCAAAGTTAAAGGGCAAAAAGAAAGGTGGGGGGGCAAAAGGGTTATTTAGCTTATTTAGTTTATTTAGCTTATTTAACTGGAGTTTCAGTCCATACTCGGCTGGCTCCAGGGCAGAGTGGCACAGGGAAGAGGATGTCTGTTCATGGTGGTGGAAGACAGCAAAAGCAACAAGGGCAGAAGGGGGAGGGATGAGCCTCTTTTCCTCCATATATTGTACGCAGGCTCCTCACCCTAAGGTAGGTGTAGCACTCACACAGTTAATCGCAGCACTGGACCACAAATCAGTCACAAATTCTATTCAGCCCCCTCCCAAAAGCCCACCCCCCTTGATTGCATGAGGTTTTGGGGGACATCCAGACACAAACCAGTAACACCAAGAAATATCAATTTATCTAGATTATTCATCTAATCCAGGGGTATAGCTCAGCAGCACAAGCACCTGCCTGGCAAGTGTAAGGTCCTGAGTTTGATTCCTGGTACCAAAAAATAATAATAATAAAGATTATTAGATTATTAGATTATTCATCTAGGTGCTATACTTCTATTGCTTTGGATAGGGCCATTCTTCCTGGAGTGAGGTGATATCTCATTGTAGCCTTTAATTAGCATTGGCTGATGATTAGCAGTGTTGAACTTTTTTTTTCATATACCTGTGGACCATTTGGCTTTTTTTTTTCTGCTGAGATTGGAACCCAGAGCTTTGCACATACTGGGCAAACACTGTGCCACTGAGCTACACTCCTGGCCCCTGTGTGACTTCTTTTTGAGAAATGTCTATTTAGGGGTGTTGCCCATGTTTTTGGTCATAGAGTTCCTCTCTCTCTCTCTCTCTCTCTCTCTCTCTCTCTCTCTCTCTCTCTCTCTCTCTCTCTCTCTCTCTCTCTATCTAGTGTGTGTGTGTGTGTGTGTGTGTGTGTGTGTGTGTGTGTGTAGTGCTGGGGATCAAATCCAGCTCCTTGCGCAACCACCAAGCTACATCCCCAGCTCTGGAGCTCCTCCTGTTTTCTGAATATTAACTCCTTGTCACATGTGTAGTTTGCAAATAATCTCTCCCACTGTGTCCCTTTACTGTGTTGTTTCCTTTGCTAAGCAGAAGTTTTGTATTTGGAGATAATCCCATTTTTCTAATTTTGCTTCTATCTTCTGATCTTTTGGGGTCTTCCCAAAAACAATTCCTGTCCCGTTTAATGTCCAGAAGCATTTCCCCTGTGTTTTTTCCTAGCAGTTTCATAGTTTCAAATCTCACATTTAAATCTTTAATCCATTTTGAGCTGGCTTTTATAACTGGTAAGAGATAGGGGTCTAGTTTCATTCTTCTGTATGTGGGCATCCAGTTTTCCCAGCACCATTTATTGAAAATACTATCTTTTTTCCAATGTGTGTTCTTTCTTTCTTTTTTTTTTTTTTTTTTTCTGCAGATTTTTTTTTGAGACAGGGTCTTGCTATGCAGTTCAGGCTGGCCTTGAGCTCACTTTGTAGTCCAGGGTGGTCTCAAACTCACAACGATCCTCCTGCCTCAGCCTCCCAAGTGCTGGGATTACAGGTGTCCAGTGTGTGTTCTTTACAACTTTGTAAAAAATAAGCTGGCTGTAGATGTGGAGATTTAGTTGTAGGTTCTCCACTGTAGTCCACTGGGCTGTGCATCTGTTTTTGTGCCAATAACATGCTGGTTTTTGGCTTTTGATTGTGGCTTTTGTTTTAGTGGGATTTTTTTTCCACATTTGCTCTTTCTGTTGTTTTTTTTTGGGGGGGTGCTGTTTTTTTGTATTTTGTTTGTTTGTTTTGGGTTTTTTTTTTTTAATTTTTTATTTTAAAGAATAAAAGAAGGATAACATAATAATAGGGGGGAGTTAGCAAATTACAGACAAAATGGTAGGAAATTATCAATGGTTATCGTTTTACATATTATTATCTATAAAATAGTTTCTCAGGAAAACAAATAGACAAATAATAGTAAGTTAGAGACAAAAGAGGTAGGAGATTA
>NW_004955588.1:252130-254654 GCF_000276665.1 Chinchilla lanigera
GTGGTGGTATCTTCAAAGTGGTTTCTCAGGAAGACAGAGATATGCAAGTAGGATCTAATAAGTAGTTACAGCCTAAGGGTTGTCAAAAATAGCATATTACCTCCTCACCAGTGACTCCTTTCACTGAGGTATGGCTGAGTTCAGGCTGGCCTTGAGCTCACTATGTAGCCCAGGCTGACCTCAAACTCACAGCAATCCTCCCTCAGCCTCTCAAGTGCTGGGATTATAAACATGCACCACCATCACTGGCGCTCCCGTTTGTTCTTTCTCTCTTTCTTTTTTCTTTTCCTTCTTTTCTTCTGTATCAAAGAATGAACCCAGAGCCTTTGTACTGAGCTCCATCCCCAGCGCTTTTATTCAAAAGTGTTCTTTTTGGTTTGTTTGTTTGTTTGTTTGTTTTGTTTGTTTGTTTTTGAGACAGGCTTTCACTAAGTCAATAAATTGACCAAGCTGGACTTGAACTTTGATCCTCCTCCCTCAGCCTCCTAGAGTGCTGAGATTACAGGTGTATGCACTCTGCTTGGCTCTTCCATGCTGTTTTGACTACTATATCTCTGTACTATATTTTGATGTCAAATAGTATAATGCTTCCTGCTGTGTTCTTTTTGCTCAAGATGGCTTTGGCTTTAGGGAGTTTTTCATGTTTCCACAACAAATTTTTTCCTACTTCTATGAAGAATGTCACTCATATTTTGATAGAGATTGCACTGAATTTGTAGCTCACTTTGGATAGTATGGATTTTTTTTTTTTTGGTCTTTTTGAGACAGGGTCTCATTATGCAGTTCAGGCTGGCGTTGAGCTCACTTTGTACCCCAGGTTGGTCTCAAACTGGAAGTGATCCTCTTGCCTCAGCCTCCCGAGTGCTGAGATTACAGGCGTGCACCACCACGCCCAGCTAGTATGGACATTTTAACAATACCGATTCTTCCAATTTGTGAACAAAAGATAGTTTTCCATTTTTTTGTCTTCAAATTCCTCAATCAATGTTTTGTGGGGTTTTTTTGGTCTTTTCTGAGACAGGATCTCACTATGTAGTTTAGGCTGGCCTTGAGTTCACTTTGTAGCCCAGGCTGGCCTCGAACTCACAGCGATCCTCCTGCTTCAGCCTCCCTAGTGCTGGGATTACAGGTGTGCACCACCATGCCTGGCTCAATCAATGTCTTATAGTTTTCACTGTACAGATCTTTCATGCCTTAATAACTGAAGAAAATGTCAACTATCCACTATAATGTGGATTTTTTTTTTGTTTTTTGGGGGGGTTTTTTTGTTTGTTTTTTTGCTACTGGGAATCGAACTCAGGACCTTGAGCTTGCCAGGCAGGCCCTTGTGCTGCTGAAATATATCTCCAGCCCTTACAATGGCTTTTTAAGTCAATTTCTTCCTATAATTTCATTGTCTTCTTGTTTACCTTAAGGCTATTTTATCAGGTTATATCTTTCCACTAAATTGAACTACTTAACATTACCTATTAGTCCTCTCCATCTCTAATATTACTTTTTTTGGTTTTTGGTTTTTTTTTTTCAGATGATCTCACTATGCAGGTCAGGCTGGCCATGAACTAACTGTGTAGCACAGGTTTTGACATTGAATTCACAGGCATGCACCACCATATCCAGCTTTAAGAACTATTTTGTCTGATGTTAATATAGGTTTCAGTTTTCTTTTGATTGGTATTTACCTAGTGTACCTTTTTCTATCCCTTCTATTTTCAATCTTTCCATGTCTTTAAATTATAGATGAGTATTTTTTAAACATCATATGACTAAACTGGAGCAAAGACCTAAAAGTGGGTATTTGTCATTTTTTGTCTGACCAACATCCAAAAATCCTCCTATTTGGAAATTTTCCTTTATATGATCTGTGGGAGACAGAATCTTATTCCCTCTAGAGGCCTAGAGAAATCAAATATTCCCTTTCCCATCCTCTGGCAGCTCAGGTGCTGGTGTATGACTTGGCCTTGGCCAGTCAGATGGGTTGGAATACTGAGTGACACAAAGATGACACAAATTGTCAACCCTGGTTGGGCCTGGATAGGAGACCAAGATGACACAAACTGCAATCCAGGCATGGCAGAGGCCACAGTATCCAATGACAGCAGCAGCAATGATCAGCAACAGCAGCGTATGGTCGTGGTGATGTCTCGTGCCAGCACTGCCCTAACCAGACTTTTCCTGTGCAGACCTTGGCATGGTTTCTGACTGCTGGCTTTTGTTGGTTTCCACCTGTTTATAAGAGTATTTCTCCTGAGAAGTACCTGATTTTTTCCATAAATATCTTTTCTGTTTAAGAAAAGAGAACTCCAGGCTGGGTATGGTGGTGCATATCTGTAATCCCAGCACTTGGGAGGCTGAGGCAGGAGGGTTGCCACGAGTTTGAGGCCAGCCTAATGAATTCAAGACCAGGCTGCATTACATGGGGAGACCCTGTATCCAAAAAAAGAAAAAGAAAAGAAGAAGGAGAAGGGTAGGTAGAAGAGGAAGAGGAAGGGGAAGGGGAAGGAGGAAGAGAAGGAGAAGAAGAAGA
>NW_004955588.1:254754-258577 GCF_000276665.1 Chinchilla lanigera
GGAGGAGGAGGAGGAGGAGGAGGAGGAGGAGGAGGAGAAAAGTCCCTTTCTGTTGCTCATACAAGAATCCTGACTAATATAAATTGTTCTTTTTTTTCCTCTGGAATAGAAGAGGGAGGGATGACATGTAGGGGAAACATGTGACATCTGAAATTTGTCGGATCTGTTGTTTCTAACCATAAGGAAAGCCAACCTGGGAATGAAATCACAAAAAAGGAAGAGTTGGGAAAAATCATGGACATATAAAGGCAGATTGTTGGTGACACTTTGACTGTCTGGATCAACCATATCTTTGTGTGTGTGTGTGTGTGTGTGTGTGTGTGTGTGTGTAAGCTAAAGTACAACCTCTCTCCTGAGAGTTTTCTTAAGAAGGTAAGTTAGAAAGTTTATTTTTTATTAATTAAGTTTATTGGTCCATTTTAGATATACATAATAATCTTAAGGAATTTGTACCTGTATATGATATATCTCAATTTTTTCCCCATTCCCCTCCCCTCCCTTCAACCTCTCTTCCTCTCATTTACAAAAACTTTGCTTCCATGTTTTCTTTCTTTTTTTGTTTTCTTTTTCCCTTCCTTCCTCCCCCTCCCCTCCCCTTCCTAGTTTCCCTTCCCATTTGAACATTTTCTTCCTATTTCACAATATCTGTTATACTTTTTATCCTTATTTACACTTTTCACTTCTTGTGGGAGAAGCAATGCAGTATTTACACATGTGTCCAATTTATTTCACTTGTGTATGGACTCAAGATGCATCCATTTTCCTAGAAATGTCTCGAGTTTCGGATCAACCATATCTAAAGTTAGCCTCACTCTGGACTTTGTAGCCTGAGTAAGTTCCATGGTTTTTTGTTTTGTTTTGTTTCATTTTCTGGTACTGGGGATTGGACTCAATACCTTCAGCACACTAAGCATATGTTCTACCACTATGCTACACTTCCTGCCCCATATTATTTCTTTATTTTCCATTGAGTGGGCTTTTCTATCACTTGCAAACAAAACACCCTACCTGATACCTTTCTATCCTGCCTTGGAAAGGAATCCCTCACCTGAATCTGCAATAGGCTCTCAGCTGCTATTTTACTTCTCCTCTTTCTTTCCTAGTTGAATTTCTCATAAATGTTTTAAAATCTTAGTGTCTTCATTTCCTCACTGCCCTTTCCTGCTTATCTACTGAAGTCTAGGTTCTTTCTTTCTTACTTTTTTTTTTTTTTTTCTTCTTTAGACAGGCTCTCACTATGCAGTTCACACTGGCCTTGAACTCACTGTGCAGCCCTGGCTGGTCTTGAACTCACAGTGATCCTCTTACCTCAGCCTCCCAAGTGCTGGGATTATAAGCGTGCACCACCATGCCTGGTTTAGATTCTTTCTTTACTACTCTAATAACACCACTTCCTTTTAGATCAATGCCAATATTGCATCTCAAAGTCATTCATTCATTCAAAAACACATTTCCATGCCCACTTTAGCATTCATTGAACATGTATTTATTGAGCATCTACTATATCTCAGACTTTAGGGATAAGAAAAATAGATATAGTCCCTACTCACGTAAGATTATACTTTTATCAGAGAATGCAGATACTAAAGTAATTATAATAAGCTATAGTGGTCATTAATAGAAGACTTCTCTGAGAAAGCTAAGGTATGAAGGTTGACTATACAGGAAGGATAATAATGCAAAGAGAATGTTAATGGAGGGCCGGGGATATAGCTCAGCGGCATAAGCACTTGCCTGGCAAGCCTGAGGTCATGAGTTCAATTCCCAGTACCAAAAGAAAAAGAGAATGTTAATGGAAAAGGCTTAGAGATGAGGGTTATCTAAATGCAGACCGCACAGAGTGTGTGTCTGTGCTCTGGCTGGTCTTTAAAATGCCAACTATTGCAAGTTTACCCACAGCAACTCTCTGTTACAGTAATGTCATCCTAGCAGAAGTCCTCCTGGATGGGCTCTTGACTGCCCCTGGCCTTCATCTGTGAGTTCTATCTCTGGTCCTCAGGATTAGAAATATTCCTCGTGCTCAGTTCAGTCCCAACTCTGTCCTCTACTCTGTTGCGACAAGTTTTCCTCATTTTTGTTTGTTTGTTTTTTGTTTGAGAAAAGGTCTCATAGTCCAAGTTGACCTTGAACTTGCTGTGTAGGCCAGACCAGGCAATTTCTTTCCTATAATGCTTTTCAGGTGTGAATTAGAAACCAGGCCACCAACTGACAACCAGTCCTCAACCCTCATGCCAAATATCAAAATAGATGAAGGGGTGCCAGACCTGATTACAGTCAGGGCCTCCTGCTAGGCAGGGTCTTGAGTCGCACCCCAGGTACGCCCTGTCCCCAAGAGCAGGCCTAAGGGGTGGGCAGGGGCCCGGGGCAGGGTGGTCCTGTCTCCAGGCTGCTCTGTGCCCCAAGCATGGCCAAGATGTGAATGGCGGAGCCCGTAGCAGCTACCTGGAGGCTGGTGGCCAGGGCGCCATGGGGATCGCTCCAAGCTGCCGATGGAAAAAATGTAAAACCTCCTCAGAATGTAGAGGTCTGTATCACAAAAGTGGAAAGGCAGCGAAGAGCCTGTCAGGAATGTGACTTTTTCTGCAGGTTATAAGCACCTGACATGGGTAACTGCATAAAATTGCCTGGGTGTCAACATATCACAAGTTCAAAATGCAATTTCTCTTCATTTAAACTACATTTTTATGAAGAAATTAAATTGCATATACGAGCAGCAGGGAAAAAATAAGCACTTCTTCATGGTATTAAGTTGACTCATTTATTGCCATTTGAAATAGCTTGCCTTGGTCTCCCAGAAGTACATTTAGAAGCTGACTTTAAGGCAATATTAGTATTCCTATTCCATCCTGGAAAAAAAGGTAATAGTTCCATATGGGGTATGAATGCTCCAGTCTTTATATTCTGCTTAGTTTTCTGGGAAAACCCTTTACATGTGGAAAGAAAGATCAAAACTGATTATTACACAGATAAAATTTAAAACCTCTCATCTAAGACTACTTACTGTACTGTTTAAAAGTTAAAGCAGCCAGGTATGGTGTTGCACATCCAAAATCCCAGCACTTGGGAGGCTAAGTAAGGCAGGAGGATCACTGCAAGTTGGAGACCAATCTGGGCTACAAAGTGAGCTCAAGGCCACGCTGAACAACATAGAGAGACCCTGTCTCAAAAAGACAAAATAATAATAATAATAATAAAAGTTAAAGCAAAACTACTTTTGCAGAGTAGAGCTAGTATCTATAAAGCAGTGTATTGTATCTATACCACAGGCAAGGGAGACCATTTGCTTGGAGGCCAGGTATCATGCCACATTTCGGTAGTCCCAGCACTTGGGAGGCTGAGGCAAGAGGATCCCTTTGAGTTGGAGGCCAGCTTGGGCTACATAGTGAGTTCAAGATCATCTTGGACAACACAGTTAGACCTTGTGTCAAAAAGCCAAAAAAGAAAACAAAGTAATAAAAATTAATTCTACTTAATGTTCAGATATTTTATAATGACAAAATCTATTGGGTTAATAATATCAGATCTGCAGTCTCCCAAATGAGTGTACATCTAAGGCTAAATAAAAAGAGGTGAGTGGAATGATTTCAGGGCTCCAGAAGGATCAAAGCCCTCTCACAGAACTCGAGATTTTCTTGGGGCTAAGACCAAGACCTTCTCTGGGTGGCCCATATTTATTTGGTTATCAGAAGAAGGGAGTGGAGTACTTTTTTTTTTTTTTTTTTTTTTTTTTTTTGAGACAGGGTTTCGCTGTGCAGTTCAGGCTGGCCTTGAGCTCACTTTGTAACCCAGGCTGGCCTCAAACGCAACAGCAATCCTGCTGCCT
>NW_004955588.1:258842-260804 GCF_000276665.1 Chinchilla lanigera
CTTCATCCACCATTATAGGTTAATTTAAGTCCTACTCAGGGCTGCTTCATAGTGGTCTCCATCAAAGATCTATTTTTATTTGCTCAGAATCCATAAAAAGAGTGAGCTCCTAGTAGAATGGTTAGTCCTCCAAAAAGTGTACCTCTCCAAAGGAAATGGTAAAATGTGAAAGTGTCCCAATATATTTAGTCATTGATATCTTGCCAGTAATTACAGTCAGGGATGGGAGCTAGGATCTGTTTATTTTAATTATAAATTAAATGTTTTATTTCTTAAACAGTACAGAAGAGTTTTAAGTAGAATTTTCCTGACCATCTTACTCCCAGTTCTGTTTCTCAGAGATAAACATGGCTAGCAGTTTATGCATATCCTTTGATAATTTTTAGAGCACATATAAGCACATGTACAGAGACAGCATTCCTTAAGTTTTTTTTAATTAAAAACTCCTGCTAGCTGTGTTTACATTATATCTTGTTTGTTCAGTGCAATATGTTAAGGATATCTTCCTATGTCAGTACATACAGATCAGTCACATTCTTATAAATGACAACATAATTTATTTATTACCTTATAAATGACAAAATATATGCCTTTTATCATCTTGCCCATGCTGTTAGGAATTCTTGCCATATACAATGTTACAAGAGTAAAAATGCATACTTTTGACATTTTCTTTGGCTTCTAGTTGAACATAAGCTGCCTCCACCAGAAATGTAGAAGTTGTTGCTCAAAATCAGAGCTATGTTCTGAAACAAAATGACCTGTAATGTATGCAGTAAGATGTTGTAAAAATGTAAACATGACTTTTCAAACTCAGTGGCTCTGATAACTCTGATAATCCTTCCACAAATGTTTTGCCCAGTATATTTGATTATCCTTTCACATCACCTGCAACTCCTTGTACACAGAGTGACTGAGAAGTAGGTGTGACACACTGGAAACTTGCAAAATTGTGCAGTCACAGCTGTGTGCAGTATTTCCACCACACAGGTACCATAGATGTAAGTAGGTTTAAGAACATAGATGGGAAATACAGTAAAGTAACTACAAGATGAGTTTGGTCAAGTTTGGTGGCACATACCTATAATCCCAGCACTTGGGAGACTGAGGCAGGAGGATCACTGGGAGTTTGAGGCCAGCCTGGGCTACTTAGTAAGTTCAAGCCTAGCCTGAACTGCATAGTGAGGCTTTGTCTCAAAAAAAAAAAAAAAGAGTTCTGAATATTTATTACCTTTGTCTTTAATACAAACTTTAAGTTTTAAGTAACATAACTGTATTTAAAAATGAGCCTGAAATAGTCCTAAAAATGTAATACTAGCTGCTTTTGCACACTGGTATCACCACCACTACTCTGTGATTTTCTTTTGTGTTGGATGTGTCTCCTCCCCCTGTATGGTGAGTTTCCTGTGGATGAGGGAACTGTTTTGGTGACCTTAGCCTCTAACAGAAGGTTTGGCATATTGTAAGTACTCAGCACATAGTTGATTAATTAATGTCCTTGAATTTAAAAAAAAAAATGTTTTGTCTTAAAAGTGCCTTTTCAAAACTGATTCCTGGGGACAGTTAAGGTATTTGCAAACAAATACCTAATTGAAAATGTAAAAACTACATATTGTAGATTTTTCTCAAAATGTTTTCCTAAACATAAGTTACTTTCTCAGAGTACAAGCATCTGATAGAAACAACACATCTTCTTGATCTAAAGAGAAAAAATAATAATGGAAATGTATATTGCCATACTTCCTCCAGTCATTAAAATTAAGTCCACCAGTGGTTCATTGAGTGTCTATCTCACAGCTGTAAAAGAGCCTAGGAATCTGTTTTACCTATTCATTTATGAAATTACTTTTGTATAAAACATTTCAAATACTGAGAGGAAAATTGTAGACATGAAAAACCTCTACAACAAAAACTGTAATGCTTTTAAAAAAGAAAATGGAGCCAGGCATGGTGGCTCATGCC
>NW_004955588.1:260904-267772 GCF_000276665.1 Chinchilla lanigera
CCCAGCCCCATGAGTTAATTTTTCTTAAGGATATATTTTTGTTCTTTTTGTTCCAACTGCATTATAAGGACAAGGGTCATTTCTTATACAACTTTTTAGTCCCTTTCACATCAAGACCACATACATTAAAGGATATTAGATATAGATATAAATTTTTAGAGATAGCATCTCGCTATGCAGTTCAGGCTAGGCTCAAATTCACAACGACCCTCCTACCTCAGCATCCTGAGTGCTGAGATCTCAAGGGTGCGTCACCATGCCCAGCAATTCCTTAATATACTTTAACAAATCATGGCAAAATATAAATCCCCACAGCAAGAAGCATGTTAGACTTTTATCTTCCCAACAGTAGTTCATGGAGCTGGGGATATAGCTCAGCGGCACAAGCGCCTGCCCAGAAAGTGCAAGGTCCTGAGTTTGATCCCCGGTGCCCAAAAACAAAACAACAAAACCCCCAAAAACCTCACTAGCTCATGCTAGGCAGATGGCTGGGAGTGTAGCTCAGGGAGACCTCTTGCTTAGTGTGCAGGAGGCCTCTAGGTTCTGTCTCCAGCCCTGCAAAAACAAAAAGCAGCTATAGTTGTAAAGAGAGTTGTCTACACAGAAATTTACGAGATAATTTTGGAAACTGAAATTGTTTTCTTGTGTGTGTGTATGCGTGGGTGCACCCATGTGTGTTTGAAACAGACACTCCCGCCCGGGCGTGGTGGTGCACGCCTGTAATCCCAGCACTTGGGAGGCTGATTGTGAGTTCGAGACTAGCTTGGGCTAAAAAGTGAGCTCAAGGCCAGCCTGAACCACATAGCGAGACCCTGTCTCAAAAAGACAAAAAAAAAAAAAAAAAAAGAAAATGCAAATATATCCCATGCTCTTGCATGGGTGGAACCAATATAGTCAAAATGACCATATATCCAAAATTGATAGACAAATTTAATGCAATCCCAATCAAAATCCCAAAAGCATTTTTCACAGAAGTGAGGAAAACAATCCTAAAATTCATTTGGAACCAGAAAGACCTAGAATAGCAAAATCAATCCTGAGTAAAAACAGTGAAGCAGGAGGCATCATATTCCCACACCTAAAGCTATATCACAAAGCTACAGTAATAAAAATAGCACAGTCCTGGCACAAAAACGGAAATGAGGATCATACAGAACAGAATAGAGGATGCAGAAACAGTCCCAAGTACATTCAACTACTTGATCTTTAACAAAGAAGTCAAACACATACATTTGAAGGCATAGACATAGAAAAGGACTTTCTCAACAGAACCCCTGCTGCACAAGAAATAGCACCAAGAATCAAAAATGGGATCATATCAAATTAAAAAGCTTAAGAGTAAGAAACCTGTGAAAAATATCACAGAGCACAGAACTTTAAGGACAAAGGGCGTACTAAACTCCAGGTCCCACACATGGAACCTGAATGATCACATGTCCCACAAGTAGGTTAATCACAGGCCTGCAGGCTGCTTTTTACTCCAATTAGTGATGGAAAATGGGGAAAAGAAGAAAGAAAAGTGGAGATAAATTCAAGGTGGACCTGTGGGGCTCATACCAGCTGTGACAAACACAGAGGCCATGCACTCCTCTCCCTCCTCCAACATAGTGGGACACACTAGGAAACTATTCCCAGCATCATGAGAAAGTTTATGGAGTTCCCCAGCTTAGCTTTTCTAGGGGAGAGGGAAAAGTTACACAAGTTTGCCTCAGTTTGAGTCCATAGGTTTCAGAGAGAGAGAGAGAGAAACCCAAAAAAATTACTCAAAAAACCTTACCTCTTGGCTACTTTTGCCAAATATGTACTAATTGGAGCAAGTTATGAAGCATTGTTTTAATTATAATATACATATGTATACAAACACATGCATAGAATTTATTTAGAATATATTTATATTAAAATATTGCCTATATGTACATATAATTCATTTAATTATCTTTAATATCCTTATAGCTAGGAGTATTTTTGTTTGTTTTATGTTAATTACCTTATGTTAATTGACAAAATTGTATTTATACAGCAAAAAAGCTTAAAAAGCTTTTGCATTGCAAAAGAAGCAACAGAATAATAAGACAACCAACAAAATGGAAAATTTTTGTTCATTTTTTTTATTTTTAAGACAGAGTCTCACTATGTAGTTCAAATTGACCTTAAATTCACTGTGTAGTCCACAATGGCCTCAAACTCTCAGTGATCCTCCTGCCTCAGCCTCCTGAGTGTTGCAATTACAGGTGTGCACCACTATGCCAGGCAAGTAGTGACACTTTCTGAGTATAGCTTTTATGGCTTTGCTTGATAACTATACTAATATTTCACATACTTAAATATACACAAATCCAATAAGAATAGAAGGAAAATTCTTAAAAATAATGCAAACAAAACAGAAAAGCAGACCACTGTGTCTCATAAACCATAGGCAACATATCAAGCTTGAAGAGAACACAGTCCATTTGTTTCGTCCGTAAGGTACAGAGGGAAAATACCAACATTTTCAACAAAAAAACCCAACATTTCAAAAGTGTTACTGCCTCTTCATTCTCAACCCTTTTCACCCCTTCCAGGGTGAGTATTAACTATCTCAAAAATGGTTTACAGCCACTTCTTTTGCTATGCCTGGTTCTGAGGTCCCTCTTTGCAAGGTAAGAGTACCTGCTGTCTATTGATTAACTTTGGACTTTACACTATGGCTATAATGAGACAGAGTCCCATTTTATAACCTATTACATCTGTCCTGTCAATTTTTATGCTATTAATTTATTTTTAGGCAGCCTAGTTATCACAACAGGATCTTTAATCTTTTTTTTTTAGGATCTTTAATTTTTAAAAATGCCCTTTTACCTGGACATGGTGATGCACACCTATAATCCCAGCACTAGAAAGGCTGAGACAGAAGGACTAGCCCAAATTCAAGGCCAGTCTGGACTACATAATGAGTTTAAGGCCAGTTTGAACTAGAATACATAACAAGACCCTTTTTCAAAAAAGACGAAAAAGCAAAAACATGCCCTTTTATCAGGTATTTACACTATCTGTCCAGTCCATCTGCACAGGGGCTCAGGAACTGGCCGAAAGAACCCAGTGTCAAGGATGTTGAATGCAACTTATCCTGTTGTCCCAGAATTGTCCTCCTGTCCCCAAGTAAGGATGAGAGGCGGTAAGCACCCCTTCTGTTCCAATGGGAGTTGCATCCTTTGGAGTCGGGCTCTCCACATCTTACGAAGAGGAGATACGGTCAAGCACATTTCTACCAACGTCACTCCTCTCTCCACCACAGGGTGTATAAAGAACAGGGCCAGGCATGGTGGTGCACACTTGTAATCCCAGCAAATTTGGGAGGCTGAGGCAAAGGACTGCAAATTTGTTTTGGAGTATTTTTGTTTTCATTTTTTAAGACAGGATCTCACCAGACTGGCCTTGAAATCATTATGTAGCCCAGGCTGGCCTCAAACTCGTGGTGATCCTCCTGCCTCAGCCTCCTGAGTACAGACTTGGATTACAGGCATGCACCACCACATCCAGCTAGGATCTCAAATTTGAGCCCAGCCTGGGAAACATCAATTTAGTGAGACCCTGTTCAAGAGTAGTGAACAGCAGGGAAAGAGCCTGCCCGAGATTTGGTATCCAGCCCTGGAATATAACAACATGAGGAACAGAAGAAGGAAGAAAGTGGGTCCCTGAGACCCAGCAAGCTGAAGCCCACGGGGAGACTGAAGAGAGAGACCTCAACCCAGAAGAAGGAGGTAGCAAGTGGTGCTTTCTCCCTGAGCAGTGACTCACTGCAAGGGGCGTGGCTCAAACCATGAAGGGACAGCACAGGGTGATTACTGGCAACCTTAGAGGCCTCCACGGAGAAACGCACTAGTGGAACACAGCAGTGGATGCCGTGGACTGCAGTGGCTGGTGGGTTCTTCTGGTTCAGACGTCCCCCAAGAGAGGGTGATTGGCCAGTAGCCATCTTGGGGCGGGGCCAACTGACAGAACGCGGGCCAACTGCCAGCTGGCTCCATCTAGTGGCTGCCGCTGACAGGGTGAAGTGGAACTGAGATCAACTCGGCAAAAGGTCAGAGAGCCGAGTTCAAGCTGGCAGGAGGCACACTGAGCGTTCCGGGCTGAACAAACCCGGGTCCAGCCTCACAGCCAGAAACCAGCCCGAACTTCAGCGGGACGGAAAGCGCAGGCTTGCTGGGATTGTCCACTACCCTGCCATAACCTACCACTGGCTTGCTGGGGTTAATCAGTGTGAATCTGGGCGCTGTCTGCCAACCCTGTCTGCTAGTGACAGCAGAGACATGCCTTGAAACGGACATTTTTTCTTATTTCCTTCTTTTTTAATTCTTGTTTTATTTTGTTCCTTCTTGTTTTCATATGAATGTGAACATTGTTTTTAGTTTTGTTGTTATACTGGGCTGTTCTTGTTTTTACTTCTTCCTTCTCTCTTTCCCTCCTGTCTTCATCACCAGTTTCCCAAAGTTTGCATGATCTTCCTTTGTCCTCCAGCCTTGCTTCTAATCTCTTCCTCTTCTATTTCTCTATTCCCACCCCCCCCCAACCCCTTTTAAATGTTCTCCTCTGAGGGTAAAATTGTCATGCTGAGGGCATATTTACTGTGTACAATTTTCTGGTTTGTGATAGATTTTGTTATATAACCAAGAATTTAGTTCATATAGTTAAAAATGGCAAATTAGTACTTAATAAAAATAATTAAAAGAGAGGATGTAAACCGGGTATGGTGGCACATGCCTGTAATCCCAACACTTGCGAGGCTGAAGCAGGAGGATCATTGAGAGTTCAAAACCAGCCTGGGCTACAAAGTGAGCTCAAGGCCAGCCCAAACTGCATAGCAAGACCCTGTCTCAAAAAGACAAAAAAAAAAAAAAAGTGGGGGAATGTAGCTTGGTTAGAAAGCCCTGGGTTCAACCATGTATTACAGCAGCCATTGATATTTTCCTACTAATCTATCCATAACTGTGTAAAGTTTGTAATGTTCCTATCCTATTTCATAAATGGATGTATGTTTATTATTATGTGTTTCCTACAACAACCATTGAGAATAGTTAATGATTTTTCAATAGGTCACTCATGTATAGCTCTATTTATTTTCTTTAGAAGCCTCTTTGAAGATACCAAAGTATAGTACAACAACTCTTGATAATCTCCTACCTCTTTTGTCTCTAACTCACTATTATTTGTCTATTTGTTTTCCTGAGAAACTATTTTGTAGACAATAATATGTAAAATTATAACCATTGATAATTTCCTACCATTTTGTCTGTAATTTGCTAAGTCCCCCCTATTATTATGTTATCCTTCTTTTATTCTTTAAAATAAAAAAAAATAAAAGAAAGCCCTGGGTTCAGTACTGAGAAAAAAAATGGACTGGGGACCAGGGATGTATCTCAGAGGTGGAGCACTTGTCTAGTGCACACAAGGCTTTCATTTTGATCCCCAGCGTTGAAAAGAAAAAGGAAAAAGAACTGATAGGACAAACAGAAACAGGCATTACTTGCGTTATTTGCTTTATGGAATATTACAGTGTTTGTGGTAGGATAATATTTATTTATTCCAAGGCAGAAAAGTGCTTCCTCCTCTCCCCAAGCCAAAGATAAGGACATTTCAAGTGAGGCGCTGGTAATATTAGTGGGACTGTGAAGGCAAGTCTTTTGTGTCATTTCCTCTGGGTAGGAGCTCAGGACTTGCCAGCCCATTCTAATCAGGGTTGACTGACATAAGCGTATGTGAGCATTTAACCTGCGCAAACAAGAACACTAATCAGTTTTTTAGCTAGATTTCTGAAGGCAGAAAGCCCATTGGAATAATTTGTACCAGCAGGGTCTGTAGGTCTCTTGGTGAAGTATACCTTAAAAGAAAACGTGGCCATCACCCTTGCCATGCATCCCAGTTTGGAATCTCCTCTTGAAGGGCCTCGAGTGTCTGAGAAGAAGCAGGAGGAGTAGGAGAGGTCAGGAGGCCAGTGCACCTAGCAAAGGGATGTTGAACCTGAGATTAGGATGGGAAATTAGGGACCTGGCAGCACCATTTAAAGAGATCTCCAGTGAGAGAAAAGTACATTGAAGATACATACTACTCAAAGAAAAAGAAAATAGGTGGTACACACCTATAATCCCAGCACTTGGGAGGCTGAGGCAGGAGGAACACAGGGAGTTGGAGGTCAGTCTGGGCTACATAGTGACATTCTCCCTCAAATAAAAAATTTTAGTTAAGTAATTAATTTTAAAATTACACACAGCTGGGTATGGTGGCACACACCTGTAATCCCAGTACTCAGGAGATTGAGGCAGGAGGATCACTGTGAGTTTCAGACCAGCCCGGGCTACATAGTGAGTTCAAGGCCAGTCTGAACTCCGTGACAAGACCCTATCTGAAAACACACACACACACCAAAACAAAGCAAAAGAAAACCCCACGGCACACACTTCACTTAGAAACCACCAGGCATAACCAGAATAGGAAGCGTCCTCCTCACAGCTGACCGCACCTGATCCATTAAGTGGAGAAACAATCACAGTGTCCACCTTCTTTCTCTCCCTAAAGACAGCTAGAACTCAAAATCTAGTAGCATCAAAAATCAAACAAGAAAAACAAAACAAAACAAATTCTGAATCCTCTATACAATCAGAAATTTAAAACAGTTGAACGAAGTTATTGTTTTTTTTAAATAGTTTTAGGGCTGAGGATATGGCTCAATGGCAGAGTGCCTGCCTTGCATGTGTGAGATCATGGGTTTAATTTCCAGTGTGGAAAAAAAAGCCTAAAAAATAGTTTTACTATTCAATACATTTCAACCAAAAAATATATATATCCTGGTACCGGAAAAAAACCAAAAACAAACAAAAAAAAAACAAAATAT
>NW_004955588.1:267872-283483 GCF_000276665.1 Chinchilla lanigera
TATATATATATTTTACAACCACTCGAAGTGTACAACTCAATGGATTTAATATATTCAGCACCACAAATTTAGAACATTTTTATCCCCTCAGAAAGAAACCCAGTTACCCTTTAACTACCACCACCCTACATCCAACCCATGTCCAGCCCTAAGCAACCATTAATCTGTTTCCTGTCTCTCTGGATTTCCCTATTTTAGGCTTTTTTGTGAGTGGAATCATATAATATGCTGGCACAGGGCTGTGACTGGCTTTTTGTCACTTAGGACGATGTTTCAGGGTTGCATGTAGCATGTATCAATACTCTATTCCTTTGTGTAACCAATAAGAGCCTATCGTATTATCCATACTTTATTTATCCATTCTTAAATTAATGGCTATTATTTGCATCCCTTGGCCATTATGAATAATATGGCTATAAACATTTTTATACACACTTTGTGTGAATATATGTCTTCAGTTCTCTTGGGTACAGTCATAGGAGTGGAGTTGCTGGATTATATAGTAACTCTATGTTTAAATATTTGAGCAACTTCCAGATTATTGTCCAAATTGGCTGTCATTTTTACATTCCTACTAATAGTCAATGATGGATCCAATTATTTCTTTACGTGCTTACCAACACTTGTTATATCCAGCTTCTTTTTTTTTTTTTTTTTTTTTCCTTCTGTACTGGGGATTGAGGAAGGACCTGTCTACTAGGTTCCATACCCAGAACTTTTTTTCTTTAATTTTTAGACCCACTAAATCCCCAGACTAGGCTCAAACTTATGATCTTTCTGCCTCAACCTTCCAGAGTGCTGGGATTATAGATCTGCTCCACCATGCCGGACGGTACCTTTTTAATTTTAGGTATCATATGGGCATGCAGTGGTATCATAGTTTTGATTTGTATTTCTCTGATATCAAGTGATTTGAGTTTTTTGGGTTGGTTTTGTTTTTGTTTGAGACAGAGTCTCACTATGTAGTTCAGGCTGGCTTTGAACTCATGATGTGGCCCAGGCTGGCCTCAACTTCATGGCCATCCTCCTGCCTCAGCCTCCCATGTGCTGAAATTATAAGATAATATTTTTTAAAACACAAAACTTTTAAATTTTGGTGATTTCCAGTTTATCTCTTTTCTTTTTCCTTCAGGGATTTTTGTTGTCTTGGCTTTTTTTTATATATTGGGGATTGAACCCTAGGCTTCACAAGGCAGACACAAACTCTGCCACCAAGTTATACTCTTAATTTCTCTGTTTTTTTTTTCTTCTCTCTTTTTCTCTTTCTTCCTTTCTCTTTCCCTTCCTTTCTTCCTTCCTTTCTTCCTTTTCCAGGTATTGAACACAGAGCCCCATACATGAGTGGTTAAGTATCCTACCTGTCTTTTTTTCTTTCGTTGCTCATGTTTTAGATGGCTTGTTTGTTTGTTAATTTGCTTGTTGCAGAACTGGGGCTTGACCCCAGGGGAATTTTATCACTGAGCTATATCCCCAGCCTTTTTTAAAAATTATTTTTTGTTTTGAGATAGGATCTTGCTAAGTTGCCTAGACTGGGCTCCATTTTATAATCTTCCTGCCAGGCATGGTGGTGCATGCCTGTAATCCTAGCACTCGGGAGACTGAGGCAGGAGGATCATTCAAGGCCAGCCTGGGCTACATAGGTGAATTCAAGGCCAGCCTGAACGGCATAGTGAGACCCTATCTCAAAAAGACCAAAAAAAAAAAAAACAAACAACAAGCTAAAATATAATCTTCCTGCCTCAGCCTCCAAGAGTACTAGAGTTACAGGTGTCCACCACAACTCCTGGCTTTTGGTATAAACCCTTAAGATTTTGATATAAACTCTTAGTGATTAAGAATTCTCTCCCAAATCCTAGGTCAAAATTTTTTATCCTATATTTTCTTCTAAGAGTTTTATGGCTTTCAATCTTATATTTAGGTCTTTGGTCCATTTTGTGTTAATTTTCCTATGTGGTCTAAAGAAAAGGGTTCAACTTCATTCTTTCACGTGTGGCTATCCAGTTGTCCCAGCACCACTTATTTTCTTTTTCTACTGAATGTTTTCGGCATCCTGTTCTTGAAAATTCCCTGGTTGTTAATAACATGAGTTTATTTCTGGGCTTTCAATTCTATTCTATTGATCTGTATGTCTGTTTACCCAGTATCATACTGTTTTGATTTCTGTAGCTTTGTAATTAGTTTTGAAGTTGGGAAGTATGGAGTCTACTGTATTCTTTTTAGAATTGTTGTGGTGAACTAAATTTTAGTAACTGAAATTGATTCTTTCTGGGATGTACCTGATTTTTCATTATGAGAATGACAGCACAGTCAAACATAGTGATCAGGAAAAAAAATTGGGAGTTTGAAGGAATCTTAGAGAGGGATTTGGGCTTCACACAAAATTGAGATGTTTAAGGTAGTTTTACCTGGATCTTGAAGGGCAAGGTAGCCCCAGCAGATTTCTGGGTTACATAAACTTACTCACTGGATGGGTCAGCTTTATGTCACTATAATGAAATATTGGACACAGGCTACTGATGGAGCAAAGGGAGGCCCACAGTTCTGAAGTCCCAGTCCAGCCCTGTTCATTTGGGCCTCTGGTGAAAGCCACACGTCTCAGCAAGAGCATGTATCAAAAGTGTGCTCACAGCTCAAAACAGGAAACAGAGAAAGAGAAGGAGGCCCACAATCCCTTTCAAGCCTGTGACCCTCACAGCCTAAGAACCTCCCAAAAGGCCTCACCTCCACAGCATCTCCAAATACCATGACCCTGGGGACCAATCCTTTCTATATGGACCCTGGACTCTCATTAAAACCATGGCCCTTATGTTTTGCCATGGAGAAAGTCTTCAGATAATATATGTTTTTATGCATGTACAAGTCCTTTTAGTCGTTTGTGTTAGGTTTCTCAATTTCATAAATGCTTTTTACATAAATCTTGATAAGCCAGGAGTGGTGGTGCACACCTGTAATCCCAGCACAAGGGAGGCTGAGGCAGGAGGATTGCCATGAGTTTGAGGCCAGCCTACGCTTCACAAGCAAGTTCAAGGCCAGCTTACACCACATAGCAAGACTCTGTCTCAAAAAATAAAATAAAATAAACCTTAATGATTTTTTTTCCAACCTTTGGCTCCTTTTTGGTTTCTACACAGCGTTATCAGGAAATACACACACACACACACACACACACACACACACACACACACACACAATCAATCAATCAATCAATAAACTTTTTTCTCTTGTTTTTTTTCTTTTTTGGGATTTTGCTCATATCCTGTGCTTTATATTAACTCTAGTCTCAGAACAAAACCTAATAATTAACACCTTCCATCATTTTAAATTGTATTAGGTTATCATAACTTTTGTTTTTGCTTTGTTTTCTGAGGTAGAGTCTCACCATACAGCCCAGGCTTCACTCCTCTTGCCTCAGCCTCAGGAATCCCAGGATCACAGGCTTGTACCTCTGCGCCTGGCAGTAATATTCCTTCCTATAAAGGCCAGGTGTCATGGCGCACACCTATAATCCCAGCACTCGAAACGCTGAGGCAGGAGGATCACTGTGAGTTCAAGGCCAGCCTGGGCTACAAAGTGAGCTCAAGGCCAGCCTAAACTGCATAGTGAGACCCTGTCTCAAAAAGAGAAAAAAAAAAAAGACAAAAGACAGAAAAATTCCTTCCTATATGTATCAAAGTTCTTACTGAACAGAGTTCTGGGTTGCAAAACAGAATTTATTGTTTGCACCTGTCCATTAAGTTTTATTTCACAAGTGAAGACAGTGTTTTCTCCCCTTTTATCTAGGAATTTGACAAATCTGAAGCTATACTTGAGGAGGTAACTGCGGCTGAAAAACAGTGAAGAGGTGCCTGTCCCCATGGAAGATTCGCGTCTGTCCAGCAGTGTTGACGTGGACAAAGGCTTTGCCATTGCCTTTGTTGTTCTTCTCATTCTCTTCCTGATAGTGATGATTTTTCGGTGTGCCAAGTTGGTGAGGAACCCCTATGAGGCCAGCTCCACAACCACAGACCTGCCTCTGAGTTGAAGTGTGGTCAGGCCTTGGTCAGCAGCCCCTCAAAGAGAGCTGAAATCTTTCACACAGACTTTTATGACCCAGCGTTTCTGTTACTGCACCTTCCTTCATCTAAGCCTGTTCACCCTTTCACTCCACAATAGGTTTGTGAGAGTGAGTTGAAGACTAATAAAAAGAGATGAAATGCAAGTCAGTTTTTATTCTTCTTCTTCGGGGAAATGATTGCTAAAAGGGAAAAGAAACAAGCTGAACTCATTGGTAGAATATAAGGTCATGGGTCCAGTTTCTAAGGTCCTTAAGATGAGACAGTAGGGTACAACTTTATGATGCAGTGTTGTGCTATCATTATGCTCGGTAATGCCGTTCTGAAAGTAGGAGCTCTTCTGGAATAGCAGACTTGAATGCTTCTTTTAGTTATAGAAATGTAAGGTAAGCAGGAGTTCATAATCTTATGACAACTCTGACAAGGATATTTTATTTTATCTTATTTTATTTATTTTTGAGACAGGGTCTTGCTATGTAGTTCAGGCTGGCCTTGAACTCACTCTGTAGCCCAGGCTGGCCTCCAACGCCCAGTGATCCTCCTGCCTCATTCTTCCAACTGCTGAGATTACAGAGTATGTGACTAGACCCAGCTATGAAGTTTTTCAAAATCCACTGCCCGTCTAAGGTAGGCAAGGCTCTATGTTAGCGAACTAATTTACCTTAGGTAAATCCCATACCTAAGCCAAAATTGCTTCATCTATAAAATAAAGTGGTTGGAGGAATGGGGCCCCCAAAAAGATATGTCTACATTCTAACTACCAGCACTTATTTTTTACTAACTTTATTGGTACATTTTAGATATATATAATAATCACTTTAATCATAGTGAATTTGTACCTGCACATGACATAACTTCATTCTTTTTTTTACCATTCCCCTGCACTCTCTTCAACCCCTCTTCCCCTTCTTATTTACAAAAGGTTTGTTTCCATTTTTTTCTTCTCCTCTAATTTTTCTGTTTTTTCCTTAATTCCCTTCTTCTTACCCCCTCCCTTGTACCCCTTCTCATTTGAACACGTTCTTCCTATTTCACAATACCTATTATGTATTTTCGTCTTTATTTAAATTTTTGGTTTCTCACACAAGAGAAACAATACAGTATCTACACACGTTTGACTTATATTGCCTAACGGTGTGCTCTCAAGGTGTACCCATTTAGCTAGAAGTGTCTCAAGCTTATCCATCTTTATGGCTGACTAGTACTCCATTGTATAAAAAAATACATCTTTATCCATTTCGGGCTGTTTCCAAGATTTGGCTATTACAAAATGTGCTGCTATAAGCATGGGTGCACATCTATCACTGTAGTATGATGCTTACAAATTTTTTCAGAGAGATGCTAAGAAGGGAAATCTCTGGGTTGAATGGAACCTCTAGTTCTACTTTTCTGAGGAATCTCCACACTGATTTCCACAGTGGTTGTACCAGCCTATACTCCCACCAACAGTGGAGAAGTGTTCCTTTATCCCCACAGCCCTGCCAGCATTTGTTCCTGGTTGATTTCTTGATAATAGCCATTCTTTCTGAGGTGAGATGGAATCTCAACATTGTTTTAACTTGCATCTCTTAAAAGACAAGTGATGCTGACCATTTTTCATATATTTATTTGCTGTTTGTACTTCCTCATCTGAGAAGTGTGTATTCATCTCAGATGCCCATTTTGGGATTGGGTCTTTAAATTTGGGGGAGTCTGAATTTTTTTAGTTATTTATATATTTTATTTTTTTCTTTATATATTTTAGATATTAGTCTTTTGTCTGAGGAATAGCTCAGGCTGGTCTTGATCCCACAGTGAGCCTCCTACCTCCACCTCCCAAGTGCAGGGATTACAGGTGTGCACCACCATGCCCAACCCATGCTGGGTTTTTTGTTCGTTTGTTTGTTTGCTCTTATCACAGTAGCTTTGCAGTATAATTTCAAGTCAGGGATTGTGATGCCCCCCACCTTGCCTACGTTGCTCAGAATTGCCTCTGCTATTCTCTGTCTCTTCTGGTACCAAATGAATTTTAGGATTGTTTTCTCTAATTTCGTGAGATATGCTGTTAGAATTTTGATTGGAATTACATTAAATCTGTGTAAGAGTTTTGGAAGTATGTCATTTTCACTATATTGGTTCTTCTACCCAAGAGCAAGGGCTACCTTTCCATTTTCTGATACCCTCTTCAATATCCTTTTTCAGAGTACTATAGTTTTCAGTGTAGATAATAACCATTCCTTCTTAGGTGAGATGGTCTTTTTTTAAACTTTTTTTTCAAACTTTTACTTCCTTCATTAGATTGATTCCTAGGTATTTCATTTTCTGGATGCTGTTGTGATGGGTGGTGTTTCCCTAATTTCTCTTTCAATGAGTTTATTATTTGTGTACAAGAAGGTTCCTGATTTTTGAGTGTTGACTTTGTATCCAGCTATGTTAATGAATTTGGTTCTTAAATCTAGAAGTCTTGTCAGGGATATAGCTCAGTGGCACAAGCACCTGCCTGGCAAGCTCAAGGCTCGATTCCTGGTACCAAAAAAAATCATAATCTAGAAGTCTTTTGGTGGAGTTTTTGAGTTTTTCTACAAAGAGTATCATGTCATCCACAAAGAGTGATAATTTAACTTCTTTCTTCCTATCCTTTTTCCTTTTATTTCTTTCTCTTGTCTAATTGTTCTTTTTTGTTTGTTTGTTTGTTTTTTGTTTTTTTCTGGTACCAGGAATCAAACTCACGACCTTGCACTTGCCAGGCAGGCACTGTGCCACTGAGCTAAATCTCCAGCCCTGTGTCTAATTGTTCTTGCTAATGTTTCAAGAGCTATATTGAATAAGAGTAGAAACAGTGGACATCCTTGTCTTATTCTAGATTTTAGAGTGAGGGGCTGGGGATTTAGCTCAGCGGCACAGCGCCTGCCTGGCAAGCGCAAAGTCGTGAGTTCGATTCCTGGTACCAGAAAAAAAAAAAATGAGATAGAGTGAAAGCTTTCAGTTTTTGTCCATTTAGTATAATGTTGGCTGTTGGTTTGTAATAGATGGCTTTATCAGATTGAGATAAAGATCATCTGTTCCAATTCTCTGAAAGGTTCTTTTTTATCACGAATGGATGTCAGACTTTTTCATAGGCTTTTTCTGCATCTATTGAGATGATAATAAGGTTTTTGTCCTTGGCTCTTTTAATATGATATATTATACTTATTGATTTGCATATTTTGAACCATCCCAGCATTCTTTGGATGAATCCCACTTGGTCATAGTGTACAATCTTCTTGATGATTTGCTGCATTCTGTTTGCCAGTATCTTATTGAGAATGGTTTTTTTTTTTTTTTTTTTTTTTTTGGTTTTTCTCCGGTACCAGGAACCGAACACACGACCTTGCGCTTGCCAGGCAGGCGCTTTGCCGCTGAGCTAAATCCCCAGCCCCCTTATTGAGAATTTTTGAGTCTAAGTTTATTAGGGAGTTTGACCTGTAGTTCTCTTTCTTGGTTAGGTCCTTCTCTGGTTTTGGTATCAGGGTAATTCTTACTTCCAGGAATGAATTTGGAAGTATTGCTTCCCTTTCAATTACATTAAAGAGTTTGAGGAACACTGGCATTAGGTCTTCTCCAAATTTATTCTAGAATTCAGCAGTGAATCCATCAGGGCCTGGGCTTTTCTTTGTTGGTAGGTTTCTAATTTCATCTTCAATTTCATTGATTGATATTGATTTATTTAGAATTTTTGTATCTTGTTGATTCAGCTTTGGTAATTCATATGTATCTAGGAATCTGTCCATTTCTTCTGCATTTTCTATCTTATTAAAATATAGGTTCTCAAAATAGGAATAGATTATCTTCTGGATTTATGGAGAATCTGTTGATTTCACTCTTTTTATTCCTAATTGCATGGATTTGAGTCTTTTCTTTCTTTCTTTCTTTCTTTCTTTCAATAATAATGGCAAAGGGTTTGTCAATTTTATTTAATCTTTCAAAGAACCAACTCTCTTCAATTCATTGATTCTTTGTATTGTTTTCTTAGTCTCCATTGCTTTAGTTTCTGCTCTGATCGCCATAATTTCCTCCTTCATATGAGCATTGGGCTTGACTTTCTCTTCTCTTTATAGAAGCTTGAAGTTCAACATTAAGTAGTATATTTGAGGTCACTATGTTTGCCTGATACGGATACTCACCATTATAAATTTCCCTTGTAGGACTCCTTCCATTGTGTCCCACAAGTAGTAGTGTGTTGTATTGGCATTATTGTTTGACTGTAGAAACTGTCTAATTTCTTATTTAATTTCATCTGTGACCCACTGGTTGTTTAGGGGGGTGTTATTTAATTTCCGTGTGTTTATGCAGTTCTTGTATTTTTTTGCCATTGGTTTCCAATTTCATTGTACTGTGGTCTGATAATATGCATGGGATGTTGATAATTTAAATTCCCTTGCATTTACTTAAGCATGCTCTATAAGCTAGGATATGGTCTATTTTGGATAATGTCCCATGTGCAGCTGAGAAGAATATGTATTCTGATGTTGTGAGATGGAACACTCTGTAGACATCTACTAAGTCCATTTGTTCAAAAGTTTGGTTTACAGGCTGAGTGTGGTGGTGCATGCCTGTAATCCCAGCACTCAGGAGGCTAAGGCAAGAGGACTATTACAAGTTCAAGACCAGCCTGGGCTACAAAGTGAGCTCAAGGCCAGCCTGAGACTCTGCCTCAAAAAGACAAAAAAAAAAAAAAAAAGGTTTGGTTCAATTCTGATATTTTTGGGATATAGCTCAGCAGCATAAGTGCCCACCTGGCAAGCACAAGGTCCTGAGTTCGATTCCCGGTACCAAAAAAAAAACAAACAACTCTGATATTTCACTGTCAATTTTTTGTCTAGTTGATCTGTGTATTGGTGTCAGTGGGTATTAAGGTCACCCATTATAATTGTATTAGTGCTTAATTGATTTTTCATGTCCGTAATTATTTGTTTTATCTAGTTGGGTGCATTGATATTTGTTGCATGTATATTTATAATTGTTAAGTCTTCCTCTTGGATTGTTCCCTTTACAAGGATGTAGTGACTTTCCTTGTCTCTTTTAATCAATCTTGACTTGAAATCCACTTTGTAAATAGAATAGCTACTTCTGCTTTTTTCAGGTTCCTGTCGCATGGAATATTGTTTTCTATCCTTTGACTTTTAGTTTATGAATTTTTTAAAATTAAATGTGTTTCTTGTGTGCAGCATATTGTTGGACCTTGCTTCTTGATCTATTCTGCCAGTCTGTTTCTTTCAGTTGGTGAATTGAGACCATTTACATTGATACTTATAACTCTCATGCATTGATTTATTCTTGTCATCTTATTTTCCTGTTGTTGGTTCTCTTTTTTCTCCTTTAATTACTTGCCTTCCTGGTAGATTCACTCTATTGGGGTTCATGGAGTTGTAGTCCTAATCACTTTCTAGAACATGCTTCAGAACATTTTGAAGTGCTAGTGTGGTTGTCATGAATTTCTCCATGTCTTCATTGTCATAAAAGTAACTTATTTCTCATCAATTTTAAAAGATGGTTTTGGGGCTGGGGATTTAGCTCAGCGGCACAGCACCTGCCTGGCAAGTGCAAGGTCATGAATCCAATTCCCAGTACCAGAAAAAAATAAAAAATAAAAGATGGTTTTGCAGGCTACATCTGTCTGGGCTGAAGGTGGTTTTTTTTTTAGGGCTTAAAATGATTTATGTTGAGAAGTCTGCTGTGATTTTGATGGGCTTTTCTTTATAGGTGATTTGTTACTTTTCTCTAACAACTTTTAATATTCTGTACTTGTGTTGAATTTCTGGAATCTTGACTATTATATGCTTTGCTGTAGATTTTTTCATCCTGGCTAATTGGAGTTCTATATGTCTTATTTACTGTATGTCAAATTCTTTTTCCATGCTTGGGAAATTTTCTACCATTACTTCTGTGAACAGGTTTTTTTATATCATTTGCACTACCTCCTGCTCTTTCATTGGCTCCAGTCAATCTTATATTATCATCTAGCAGTTGTTGGGTTGATTTTTCTTGGCCCCTTGCTATTTTTTTTTTTTTTTTTGGTCTTTTTTTGAGACAGGGTCTTGCTATGCAGCTCAGGCTGGCCTTGAGCTCACTTGGTAGCTCAGGCTGGTCTCAAACTCACAACGATCCTCCTGCCTCTGCCTCCCAAGTGCTGAGATTACAGGTGTGCACCACCATGCCCAGTTACCCTTGCTATTTTTAATAAATCTTAGTTTTCATGATTGCTAACCACATTCATGTCTTCTAGATATGATATCCTATCCTCACATTGGATTATTCTGCTGCATATACTTTCAATGGAATTTTTAATTCCTGGATATCTATTTGAATCTGTTTTATGGATTCTATTATTTCCTATGTTGAACATTAATGGAGTCCATCATTTACTTAAAACTCTCTATTTTTTTTTCTCTATCTGCTGTAGCATCACTAACCATGCCTTTCGTTATGGTCACCATCTCTGCAGTTATCTGAGAGATTATTTCTGATTTTATTTTCTCTAGAGCCCAATTCATCTGCTTCTGCTGTTACCACTTGAAAGAGTACAGGTGGGTGGCTTTGAAACTGTTCCACCTCATTGCCCCCTGGGTTTGCCTTTGGCAAGCTGGAATTTTGGGGTTGCATCTTGCTTAAGAGTCTCCTCACAGGGTATGGTGGTGCACACCATCCCAGCACTTGGGAGGTTGAGGCAGAAGGATAGTGGTGAGTTCAAGACCAGCCTGGGCTACAAAGTGAGCTCAAGGCCAGCCTGAACTACATAGTGAGACCCTGCCTCAAAAAGACAGAAAAAAAAAAAAAAAAAAAAAAAAAAATTTTTTTTTTTTTTTTTTTTAGTTTAATTCCTGGTTTGAGCCTCATAAATTGCTTATGCAAGTAGCTTCATTGCTACTATTTAGAACCCTTGGGAAATGACTCATTCTCAGAAATGTCTTCTAGATATAGTTGGCTTTTGGGGTTTAAGTCTGTCGCAAGACCCAACCTTTTCAATGTATTCAGGATGAGAGGCTGCTACCTATTTGGCCCAGGCCCTGGTTCTTTGGCACTGGCCTATAGTATTTTTTATGACCCTTAGGCAATCTCAGTCTTTGCATACACGGAAGAACAACTTATTTAGCACAACTGTGTCACCTTGGCTAAAGTAGTATAATCAGCAATAACAATAGCATGAAACACAGCCAAGAAGATGACAAACTGTGGTAACTATTAATTTGCCACTTTTAAATGTATGAACTAGAATTATGGTTATATAACAAAATCTAAACAAACCAAAAAATTGTATACACTAAAGATGCCCTCAATATGGTGATTTTACCTTTGGGGGAGAAAATTTAAAAGGGATTAGGAGGAAAATAGAGAAATAGAAAAAGAGGAAAAGACTAGAAGCAAGTCTTCAGGACAAAGGAAGATTACATGAATTTTGGGAAACTGGTGATGAAGAGAGGAGGGGAAGAGAGAAGGGAGAAATAAAAAGAAGGAAAAAAAGGAAAAAGAAGAACAGAACAATAATAAAAAAAAACTAGAAAAATATTTGCACTCATAAAAACAAGAACAAACAATCAAGGAAAAACAAAACAAAAAAAGAAAAGAAAAGAAAAGAAAAGGAGAAATTTCAGAGTATGTCTGTTTCAGAGTATGTGTCTGCTGTCACTGGTAGACAGAGTGGGCAGACAGAGCCCAGATCCATGTTGATTAGATTTACAGCAGGGTAATGGATAATCTCAACCAGTCTGAACCTTTAGTTGCCCTGAAGTTCAGGCTGGTTTCTGGTTGTGAGGCTAGAACCCAATTTGTTCAGCCTGCAACACTCCATATACCTCCTGCTGGCTTAAACTCAACTGTCTTCCTGCCAGTTTGAACTCACTTTCACTCTACTCTGACCCTGGGAGCCACTAGAGGGAGCTAGTTTGCAGCTGGTCTGAGCTCTGAGCTCTGTTGGCCCCTTTCCAAGATGGCTACTGGCCAGTCTCCCTCTCCTGGGAGACATCTCAACTCAATAACTCACCAGCCACTGAAGTCCACTGTGTCCACTGCTCCTTTCCACTAAGCACTTCTCTACGGAGGTCTCTGGGGTTGCCAATGGTCACTATGCATCTGCAGGTTTGAGCTGTCCCTCCCACACAGTAAATCAGGGCTGAGGGAGAAAGCGCTGCTTGCCACCTCCTTCTTCTAGGTTAAGTTCTCTCTCTCATGGTTCTCCCCACGGGCTTCAATTCTTTTTTCAGATCCTTGCTGAGTCCCAGGGACCCACCTCCCTCCTTCTCTTCTTCACATTTCTATATTTCAGCATTTGAACACCAAATCTCAGAGAGGCTGTTTCTCTGCTGTTCACCATTCTGCCATTTTCTTAGAAGTCCTCAGTACCTTAGTTTTAGATTTCTGGTCTCCAGAACCATGACAGAATATATTCTTTTTGTTTGTTTGTTTGTTTTGTTTGGTACCAGGAATTGAACTCAGGACCACATGCTTGCCAGGCAGGTGTTTGTGCCACTGAGCTATATCCCCAGCCCTATATTCTTGTTTTAAGCCACTGGCATGATAATTTGTTATGACAATCACAGGAAAGTAATACATAATACATAATACATAATATGACCATCGTTGTCATCATCCCAGAGATCTCTTAAGGAGAAAGGGAAGGAGATCACAGTCCCTTATTTTTCAAAGTCCAAAATGAAGGAAACTTGTTAGACTATGGTGCAAATCCATGAGGGAATTCACTGGAAAGAAAGGGAGCCTCCAGGCTGCTCACCAAAGTTCAGCAAGAGTTAGTCTGAAGAAGACAGGATCTAGCACAGCAAATACTGGGGATTTAAGGCTCTCACAACCAGTTTTATGGGCCAGATGTTCCAAGCAACGGTAGCTCTTCTGTAAGTGTGAACCGAGCTCCATTATCTTAGAATCTAAGAGTGGGATATCCCCTGGGCTTATGCAAGGATTTGGACTAGCAATAATCACTCCAGAGGACCACATTGGAGCAAGTTTCAATAGCAATCCAATACAGTCAACCCTACACAGTCAAAGTTTCTACTTAATTGGAGGTGTGCACCACTACACCCAGTTCTGAGTCAGTATTTTTGTTTTGTTTTGTTTTGTTTTTTGTCTTTTTGAGATAGGGTCTCACTATGCAGTTCAGGCTGGCCTTGAGCTCACTTTGTAGCCCAGGCTGGTCTTGAACTTGCAAAGATCCTCCTCCTATCTCAGCCTCCTGAGTGCTGGGATTACAGGCGTTTGCCACCACACCCGGCCTGAGTCAGTATTTTAAAATTATAGCTGGGTGTGGTGCATACTTGTAATCCCAGGACTTGGGAGGCTGAGGTAAAAGGATCACCACCAGTTTGAGACTAGCCTGCGATACACAGCATAGTGAGTTCAAGGCCAGCCTGGATGACAGACCCTGTCTCCAAAACAATTATTATTTTTTGCAGTGTTGGGGATAGAATTCAGTCATATACTAGGCAAATATTCTGCTACTGAGCTATACCTCAGCCCTTAGAAATTATTATTATAAGGTTAATACATGGATCCTAGCTACTCAGGAGGCCGAGGCAAGTGGATCACAAGTTCAAGACCAGCCTGGGCAATGTAGTGAAACCCTGTCTCAAGTTAAAACAAACAGAGGTTGGGGATGTAGTGCAGTGGTAGTGCACTTGCCTAGCCTATACAATGCCCTGCCTTCAATCCCCAGTACTAGGGGAAAAAAGTAATACATGCACATTGCGTTAGCTTTGTAACAACACACCCGAGCTACTCAACACTAAGGAGGAAACTCTACTCTGGCTGTCAGCAGTTTCTGAGGATCCCAAGCTGAGTTGGCGGGTGTGCTGTGGGGAGCAGTGTTCTAAGGCGGGAATGTGCAGCAGAGGCAGCTGCTCACCTCTTGGCAGCCAGAACACAAGAGAGAGACAAAGGGCAAGGTCCCAGGATCCCCTACCCAGGCACAGCCAGATGACCTAACTCCCTTTCTCTAGGCCTCACATCCTAAAAGTTCTACCACCTCCTGACAGTGTCACAAAATAGGGATCAAGTCTTCAATACCTGGCCTCTGGGAACACAAAAGATCCAAACCATAGGGCAATGGCAAAAACAAACACCAAAAGGTCATCCAGGATTTGCAGGCAGATTTTAACGTCGACAGGCACTGACAAGGAATCAATCCTCATGAAAATGTCAGGCCTCTAAGGCTCAGGGAGGGGGACTTTTGTGGAGTTTGCAAGCAAGAAACAGAGTACTTGGCAGTTATTGACTGGTTCATACAATGTGCATCATAGTGACCAGCTGTTTCTGGGACACAGAAATAACAGGATCTATAACAAAAACTAAAGTACACTGGCTGGGGGGCATTTTCTGCTGCAACGACCCACATGCTAAATAATCTTTCCGAACATTACCTGATGTGCTCACCCGATGCCTTGCTTGCCACTCCTTCTTTCCAGAAGTAACTGCTGTTAAATTGTTTTTGCAACTAGATGTGGTAGCGCACAACTGTGATCCCAGCACTCCCGAGGCTGAAGCAGGACGGTCACTACAAGTCTGAGGATATGAACTACATGGTGAGAAAAAATAAATGAATAAGTAAAGTTTATTTTTGTGTATAAGCTTATCTTTCCAAATGTTGTCTTTTCCTCTTTACCTTCTAGTGTACCATTTTAAGTAGGTTATCCATTATCATGATTCGAATTTCAAAAGGGACAAACACATACTGTGCAAATTTTTACTCTCCCTCCTCCAGCCTCCTTCCATTGTCCCTCTTCACAGCTGATATTCACAATTTCTCATGCATCCCTCCAGTAATATCACGTAGATATGTAACAAAAAAGGGTATTTTTGCCAGTAATTACTCAAATAATACAATGCTTCATAAATATCCTGCAACCACTTAATATTGTATCTTAAAAATCATTTCAAATCAATATACAAAGAATTTTCTTGGCCAGGCATGGTGATGCACGCCTGTAATCCCAGCCCTCGGGAGGCTGAGACAGGACAATCACTGAGAGTTCGAGACCATCCTGGGCTACAAAGTGAGCTCAAGGCCAGCCTGAACTGCATAGCGAGACCCTGTCTAAAAAGGCAAAAAAGCTGAGGATATAGCTCAGTGGCACAAGCACCTGCCTGGCAAGTGCAAGGTCCTTAGTTGGATTCCCAGCACCAAAAACAAAAAAAACAACAAGAATTTTCTTGGCTTTTGACTTTTTGTTTTTCTACTATTTATCTATATTATGTATATATTTTGCAGTACTGTGCGTTGAACACAGCACCTTTGCACTGAGCTACAATCAGTTCTTTTTTTTCTTTTCCTTTTTTTTCCTTTAAGTTAGAGGCAGAGTCTCACTATGTCTCTGAAATGCCCAGGCTAGGCTCAGATTTGTGATCCTCCTGCCTCAGCCTCCCATAGTAGCTGGGACTACACATGTATGCCACTTATGCACTTTTAAAATTGCTTGAAAAATGGGAGGCTCTAGCAGCACTGTTCTGCACAGGCAAAAATTAGCCGACGCGGAGAAGCAACTGCTCCCTGCAGGTGAGACATACTTCTCAGGTAGCTGCAATCCTCACCACCCT
>NW_004955588.1:283583-288677 GCF_000276665.1 Chinchilla lanigera
CCTTGAACTTGCAGCAATCCCCTTGCCTCAGCCTCCCAAGTACTGGGATTACAGATGTGCACCACTGCACCCAGCTCCCTACTTTGGCCTTTTACATTATTTCTAGGTGCCTGAAAACCTTAAAATTTTCAACTCCTAGAAACGTGTTATGACTCTGAGATCACTCAATCACCTTTTTCTTTGTCTATTTCTTTTTTGTTTTTTTGAGACAGGGTCTCACTCTATAGTTCAGGCTGCCCTTGAGTTCACTACGTACACCATGCTGGCCTCAAACTCCCAGTGATCCTCTTGCTTCAGCCTCCGTGGTGCTGGGATTACAGGCATGCGCCACCACGCCTAGCTCACCTTTGTCTTATGATCTAATTTCCCTTAAGTCCCTCACCAGAGAACGGACCATTTGGCATTATAATGTTTCAACCTTTGAGCTATGATTTCTCACAGTCAAGTACTAAGCACCGTATGTTTGTAATTTTCCAGTGTATACAGGGGATTATAGGAGTAGACTCCCTGAGCACATCAGAGCCAGTATTCCAGTTGCTGTACCAGTTATTTATTACTTTAGACTAATAATGGAATAAATCGTTTACTACAATTTATTTTGTTGTTGGGGATATAGCTCTTTTTTGTTGTTGATGATTTTGTTGTTGATGATTTTGTTTTTGCTTTGAGACAAGGTCTTGCTTTATAATCCAGGCTGGTCTTGAACTCACTATGTAGCCCAGGCTGGCCTTCAACTCAAAGCAATCCACCTGCTTCAGCCTCCTGAGTGCTAGGGTTACAGGTGTGTGCCACCATGCCTGGCGTCATAATTTTTAATTTTAATGTGAGGCATGTATGTCAGGGTCTGATCACCTCAACAAGAGTTAGTCTTCAGATCTTAGCAGCAAAACCCAAAGCTTGACTCCTCATTATGATGCTCTGTCTTCTAAAGAGTTACACAACCCACCTATGTTTATTGTGGCACAATTCACAGTGGAATCAGCCTGGTGCCCATTAACAGATGATGGATAGTATATATATGTAATGGAGTATTATTGGCTATAAAGAAGAATGAAATTACATGTCATTTGTAGGAAAATAGATAAACTAGAGATCATCATGTTAAGAAAAACAAGCCAGACTCAGAAAGATAAGTATCAAATGTTCCCTCTAATATGCGGAATCTAAAATAGCTGACATGACAGTAAGAAAGAGAGTGGATTTTTTGTTGTTGTTTTGAGACAGGGTCTCACTGTGTGGTTCAGGCTGGCCTTGAGCTCACTGTTTAGCACAGGTTGGCCTTGAATTTGTGGTGTTCTTTGTGCCTCAGCCTCATGAGTGCTGGAATTATAGGTAGGTACCACCACACCTGGCAATCTGGAGTTTCAAGACTATTATTAGACAAGAAGAAAGAAATAAGAGGTCCAAGGGGAGCCGGGGTATAGCTCAGTGGCTTAAGTGCTTGCCTGGCAAGCCTGAGGTCATGAGTTCGATTCCCGGTACCAAAAAAAAAAAAGAAAAAAAAAAGAGGGACAAGGGAGGGCAACTGAGAAGATGTATACATTCAAAATATATGTATATATGAAAATTCCACATTAAAACCCAGTATTTTGGGAGCTGGGGATTTAGCTCAGCAGCACAGCACCTGCCTGGCAAGCGCAAGGTCGGGAGTTCGATTCCTAGTACCAGAAGAAAAACAAATAAAACCCAGCATTTTTAAAGTTTATAGGTACTAATAAATATCTATATTTTAAAATAATCACACAACTCTACCAGCTGTGGAGATACACCCTTATAATCCCAGGTTCTCAAGAGGCTGAAATAGGAGAATTGAAAAGGGTTTTTGTAGGGTCTCACTATGTAGTTCAGGTTGGCCTCAAATTCACTAAGGCCAAGCTGGCCTCAAACTTATGGTGATCCTCCTGCCTTGGCCTCCAGAGTGCTAGGATTGCAGGGTTGCACCATCATGCCTGGCTGAGAATTGAAAGTTTGAGGCCAGGTTGGGTAATTTAGCAAGATCCTATCTCCAAAAAAATGTTTTTAAAGACCTGGGGATATCACTCAATGGCCCTAGGCTCAATCCCCAGCACAGAAGAGAAATAAAAAAAGAATTACACTCAAAGTTAAAGATCACCCTCTTTCATCACACAAGCACATGATGGAGCACAACATGATAAATCAGCAAAGCAGATGGAGATGTACACTGAAAACTCGAAATGAAAAGAACTATGGTCACAGAAGCTCAGAGGCAGGAGTTAACCACACAGGGGACAAGTGAAGGTCTAGAACAGTGAGTCAGAGACCCCGGCTCCAGGACCAGAAGTGGGGACACCCTCTGAGAAAAACTTAGACACACAAATTCTCAGACTGCAGCCAGACCCACTCCTACAATAATAGTGGGAAACAATCCATGTTTTAACAAACCCTTCAGGTGTGATTCTAATGCAGGCTGTTTGTTAATTGCTAGTCTAGGAAAACTTCACAGAGAAGATATTTAATGTGGCCTTAGAGAATTAATGTTTTACTATGTAGAAAAAGGGAAGGGACACTAGGAAACAGACCATGATGAATAAAAATATGAGTCGTAAAAGTAAAATACAAAAATATGTTGGAGAAATACCACATAATGAAGAATGTGAAAGGGAGGGATGGGAAATAAGGCCAGAGAGGTAAATTGGGGCTAAATTATAAAAAGCCTCAAATTTCATACTGTGCAGTTAAAACTTTTTTGGGGGGGGTACTGGAAATTGAACTCAGGACCTTGTGCTTGCCAGGGAGGCACTGTGCCACTGAGCTATATCCCTAGCCTCAAACTTTATTTTATAGACATAAGGAAAAAAAGCCTTACCTTTTCTTTCCTTTTTTTTTTTTTTTTTAGTACTGGGAATCAAACTTGTAACCTTGTCTTGCTAGTCCAGCGCTTGAGCCACTGAGCTATATCCCCAGCCCAGGAAAAAAAGTTTTAAAGCATGGGTATGTGTCTTAGTTACTTTTCTTGTTGCTGAGACAAAATACCTGAAACCCACAAGTTAAGGAAAAAAGGTTTATTTTGGCTCACAGTCTGTAGAGGTTTCAGTCCATAGTCAGCTGGAACCAAGGCAGGTGGCCTGGCAGAGGGGCTTCGCAGAGGAGAAACAGTTCATGGTAGGGCAGCAAGCAGCAGCAGCAAACTTCCTGCAGCCTACCTTCCATTTTTCTGTTTTATCCTATCCAGGGTACAAACCTTCTGGGTGGTGCGGCCCACACCCAGGGTGGGGTTTCTGTCCTCAGTAAATCCATTCAGTCTCTCCCAGAACTATGCTAGTTCTAATCAGTGGACTAGTCTAGTACCACATACCCTTAATCCCAGGGTGACACACCCTAGATCCAGCCAGCGCTGAAAAACCCACTTATGAACACATGAAGCTTTGGGGGTACATCTAGATACAAGCCATAACACTGTGTGACATGATCAGAACTTTATACAAGAATATACAGATATTCCTCATTTAATGACCTACCTGTTAACGACTATTCCTTTTTTTCTTTTTTTTTTTTTTGGTTTTCTTCTCCAGTACTGGGAACCGAACTCATGACCTTGCGCTTGCCAGGCAGGCGCTTTTGCCGCTGAGCTAAATCCCCAGCACCTTAACGACTATTCCGACTTACGACCAAGGCGAGTTGTTCAGACTTATGACCCACTGCTCATACTTATGACCCACCTTTTTTCTTCTTTTCTGGTACAATTTTGTATGTCTTGTTTATAGAGCTTTAATGTCTTTTTTATAAAGTGTACCTTCTTTATACAGTGCTGTAGTTCTTGCTCATTGTACTGTATAGTATAGTACTATAGTTTTATGTTTTGTTATACATTTCCGTACTGCATGTAAGAGTTATGTAAATAGAAGCAAAATCATCAGTAAAGTTTTCTCTGATCCTTTCTTTGTTCTGAATATTGGAATGTACATACTATGCATAATTCCTTGTTTAGCAACCACTTCATTTAAAGACCTAGTAGTAGCACCAGAAAGTGGGTTGTTTTGAGGAATGCCTGTGTGTAGGATTGGTCTACATCAAGGCCCACCAACTAGAGGGCCATTTTGTCTTGGAAAGAAATGAAAGCTAAATAAAGGTAATAGAAGAGGAAAATAAAAGGATGAAATAGAATAAGAATTTCCAAACTAGAATAAACAAGTTATATGAAATAATAAATAGTTTGTCTATATTACTGGCTGTACGGCCAAAATGACTGGCTTAGCAGGTTAGCTGTACGGCTTTGGAAAATTTATTCTCTCACTTTTCTCATCCACACAAAAGAGATTAATAATAGTTCTTAACTCATACTGTTATTATGAGTATTAAATAAATTAATAACTATAAATTACTTAAAACAGTGCCTGGTATGTAGCAAGTACTCAATACAAATACCACAAGTGCAGTATGTCTAAAATGTTTAGGCTCAAAGGTTAGAAGATAGCATGACCTTGGAATATGTTGCATTTCAACTATCTGGAGGAACACTTCTCTGTGCCACAATGCTTGCTGTCTTAACATCTTGGGAATAGGCATTTAGGGTATTTTCAAGACACTGGTGCATACGTTATGTGAAAATGTGGCCAGCAGGAAAGGGTTTCAAAGACTTGATGGTCTTAACTGAGCAGTGTAACCTTATCTCACACACAAGACTCTGACTTACACTACTTTGAAAGGATTCTTAGACCCAATAGTTAGTACATTTAGTGAAATAAAGACAGTTGAAAAAACTGAAGCAATAATGAGAGTCTATGGTAGTCAGTGATGCTGGTTCATTCAATACCCTTTTTTGGCCCCTTTGGGGTCCCTGCAGGCCGTATGCTTCCAGTTGCTTTCATTGTGAATGTGATCCCCTTACAGCATTTCCTCCCGCCAGCACAACTACCCACCAGTCTACATTCCAGAGCAGAGTTGCACTGTCCACTTTCCAGAAATGATTATGGAAGGTGAGCAAGACATACATTTTTTTTGGTACCAGGAATCGAACTCAGGACTTTGTGCTTTGCCCAAAAAATACACTTTTGCTAGGCATGGTGGTACATGCCTGTAATCCCAGCACTCAAGAGGCTGAGGCAGGAGGATTGCCATGAGTTTCAGGCCAGC
>NW_004955588.1:289181-294787 GCF_000276665.1 Chinchilla lanigera
AAAGCCCCCACTACGACACATAGAAAACAATTTACTTTTCTAAATATAATTTAGCGATACTACGAAGTACTATGCAGCTATAAAAAAGACAAGGGATTGTGTGTGTGTGTGTGTGTGTGTGTGTGTGTGTGTGTTTCCAGAAATCAAACTCAGGACCTTACGCTTGCCAGGCAGGTACTTGCACCACTGAGGTATATCCCTGACCCTAAAAAAAACAAGTTTTATCTTTCTTTTCTCTCTCTCTCTCTCTCTCTCTCTCTCTCTCTCTCTTTCTCTCTCTTTTTCTCTCTCACTTTAGGGATGCTCATATGTTAAATGAAAACGAAATAAAAAATCTCTGCACAGGGACTTGTATGCAGACACTTAGAAAACTAAACTGTTTTACTCCCAAGTAACAGGATAGTAAATGGTGGTAGCGGGGTAGATATTATGTTTTTCTCATTACATCTCTGTGTTTTTTTGTTTTTAAGACAGTCTTCTTATGTACTGTAGTTGGGGCTGGCCTGAAATTCACAGCAATCCTCTTGCCTCAGCCTCTTGAGGGCTGGGATTACGGGACTGCCTACCACGCCCACCCTCATTACATTTTTATATGATTTTTTACTTTTATTTATTTATTTTTGTCTATTTTTTTCAGATCTTTTTTATTTTAAAGAGTAAAAGAAGGATAACATAGAAATAGAGGGGCTTACCGAATTACAGACAAAGTGGTAGGAAATTATCAATGGTTGTTATTTTTGTCTTTTTGAGGCAGGGTCTCGCTATGCAGTTCAGGCTGGCCTTGCACTCACTTTGTAGCTCAGGCTGGTCTCGAACTCGCGAACGATCCTCCTGCCTCAGCCTCCCGAGTGCTGGGATTATAGGCGTGCGCCACCACGCCCGGCATTATATGATTTTTTTAAAAAATGGCGATCGCAGTTAAACGTAAGGCCTGGCGAAAGCTAGAGCTAAGCGCCCTACCACTGAGCAACACCTTCAGTGCTCATCTTGACATGCTTTGATAATCTCTACAATTTGTACTAGTTACGTAATAAAAACCATCTCAAGCAAAACTAAGACGGAAGAAAATCAAAATCTAATAGTGTTTGAGGGCTATCTTTACACAATAAATGCAGTTTTACGGCCATCTGTGGGGGCGGAGCTTCTGTACATCTGGCCACGCCCACTTCGTTTTACCAGTCGCCTCTCACCATTGCCCGGGGGAGGCCCTACTTTAACGCATGCGTACTCAGCTTAGTTTTCCGTAGCCTCTGAGGGGCGCCGGGTAGCTTCGGATTTGACCCCGTCAGGCTACCGTCGCGGTGACCGGAACAGCACATTTGCTTCCGGGCCTCCCTTTTGCTTCCCCGTCCCAGCATCACGCTGCTTCCCCTCCCCTCTCCCGCTCCCTTTTCCCTTTGGTTTCGCTCTTTCGCCTTGAGGCCGACCCCTAAGTCGTGAGTCTGGGGTCTGCTTGGTGAGAAACCCTTGGTAGCTGGAGTAGGGGAGGTGTGAAGAGTATTGCTAGCTAAGGAATTTAGAGACCAAAAGCTTGTCTGGGATGTTTTGTTTGTAAGAAGCCGTTGGCCGAGCGTGAGAAGAAAGTCCGCCCGGAGAGGCAGGCGGGGGCGGGGTTGAGCGGAGGGTGGGACGCGCCCCTAACAAGGGTGGGGGTGGGGGTGGGCCTAGGGTAGTGGAGGTGGTGAGGACCGGCCTTGCGATCGAACGTTACTCTGGTATGGGTTTTTCTTGTAACCGTTTGTCCAAAAAGGGAGTTGAGGCAGATGAGTTCTTTGGCTTTTAGATGCTAGATAGCCGGATTTTATTGCTTTACTTTACTTTGGGGAAACCTTTTTAGTGCAGGCTTGTGTGTTTTTAAACGTGGTAGACTTTTTGTTTTGTTCCAGTGCGGGAGTGGAACCCAGGACCTCACTACCACGGAGTTACGCTCTCAGCGTGGTAGACTCTTTAAAAAGCAAATTTTCACACAGAAACAAAGCAATATGAGAGAAACAATTGGAAAACATGGAACTAGTGAATTACAAATCACTTTCCTCAGATGGGAGGGTTCAAGTTAAGCATATCGTTTCGACAGATTTCTCTCAGTCACTCAAGGAAATGTTAGATCAGAGAAATATTTATAGTGTAGATTGCTTGTTTTTAGTTTCCTGAAATGTTAACTTTGAGTAACTCCTTATTGCATAATTAATGTTTTCCATGCGCTCAAACCTTTTTTTTTGGAGACAGGGTCTTCCTATGCAGTTTAGGCTGGCCTTGAACTCACTTTGTATCCCAAGCTGGCCTCAAACTCGTAGTGATTCTCTTGCTCCAGCCTCTCGAGTGCTGGGGTTACAGGCATGCGCCACCATGCCCAACACACTCAAACTTCTGAACCTTCTTCAGGCCTTTTGGCCTATAGCAAATACCGAAAACGCCACAAGATCTCAGCATCAGGTTTTGGAGAATGGGGAGAAAGAACATAGACTATTTGAATAGCAGGTAGCAGTCAGCCATGAATTTTCTTAGGAGACTGAAATTCTCTATTAATTGTGGTTGATGAATCCAAAGTAATTTCAGTTTCTTCTTGATGCAAAGGACAAAATCATGTCTTCCATCCCTGGGTGCATTGGTTTGGATGCAGCAACAGCTGCAGGGGAATCGGAAGAGATTGCAGAGCTGCAACAGGCAGTGGTTGAGGAGCTGGGTATCTCTATGGAGGAACTCCGGCAGTTCATCGATGAAGAACTGGAAAAGATGGACTGTGTACAGCAGCGCAAGAAGCAATTAGCAGAATTGGAGACATGGGTGATACAAAAAGAATCTGAAGTGGCTCATGTAGACCAGCTCTTTGATGATGCATCCAGGTGAGGACTAAGTGGGAAGTAGACAGAAATCTGTCCATTGCAGACATTTTTGAGTATAATTATTCATGGCATTGTACTAAATACTTTCTCCTATACAGAATATAGTAGAAAAGTTGTATGGAACCTTACTCTCAAAGTTTATGGTCTGAAATCTGACCTCATAAGAACGCATATATATGTATATGTGTACATACTCTGAGGTTTGTTGTTTTGTTTTGTCTTTTTGAGACAGGGTCTCAGTTCAGGCTAGCCTTGAATGCACTGTGTGTCCCAGGCTGGCCTTAAACTCATGGCAATCCTCCTGCCTCAGCCTCCTGAGTACTGAGATTACAGGCATGCACCACCATGCCTGGCTTACATTGTTGTTTTGTTTTTTTTTTTTTAACCTATCAAAGACTAACTTCCAACCAACAGTAAGAAAGACTAAGTTTTAAATCTTTTCTTTCTTCCCCTGTACTCTATGATGTTGTTTTTTGTTTGGGGTTTTTTGTTTTGTTTTGTTTAACCCAGGGTGGCTTTGAACTCGAAGCAGTCCTGCCTCAGCCTCCTAAGTGCTAGGATTACAGGGTGCACCGACATGCCTGGCTAGCATGTACTCTTTTTTTTTTTTTTTTTTTTGGTCTTTTTGAGACAGCTCAGGCTGGCCTTGAGCTGACTTTGTAGTCCAGGCTGGCCTCAAACTTGCAACAATCCTCCTGCCTCAGCCTCCTGAGTGCTGGGATTACAGGCATATGCCACCATGCCCAGCCTGGCTAGCATCTAGAACAATTGCTTTGCTTACAGTCATCCAAAGACTGAGGATGCAACTATGGAACATTAAGTTCCTTGAGGTGGGATGAGGCTCAGTGGTAGAATGCTTCTCTAGAAAGCACAAGGCCCTGGTTTTGATCTGCTATACTGGGGTGGTGCAGGTTGGGAGGAGTTCCTAAACCTTCTAGATTTATCTTTGAGACCCTAGATGTCACTTGGGTTACAGTTTCAAATAACAGCAAAGTAAATAATAAGGTAGAAAGTATTGTACTTTGGGCTTACTTTGGAGTTTTGAGGAACTAATTTGGAAAACCAAACCACTATTTAAAATATTTTTTTTTTGTGGGAAAAGCATTCTAAATAGAGACACTTTGGAATGTGCAGGGCCCAATATTGAGAACAGTCTATACTTAAATATATGTATATAAACTGTAAGGCTCCCCTGCTGGCTTTGACGTTTTCTACTGTGTTCCAATATTAGGGCAGTGACTAATTGTGAGTCTTTGGTGAAAGACTTCTATTCCAACCTGGGATTACAGTACCGGGACAGTAGCTCTGATGATGAAGCTTCCCAGCCTACAGAAATAATTGAGATTCCTGATGAAGATGATGATGTGCTCAGTATTGATTCAGGTAAGACATGAGGTTTTTCGGTAGGGAAGCCTCAGGATTGAAGTAGAAGAAAGAGAGATAGATGATAAGAGAAAAAAAAAACGGTTGTCACTAGTCCATATTCCAAACTGTCCAGAAAAAAATGTATCCAATACGGTACTCTTAATACTTTACCCATCCCCATTCTTTGTAACCTCTGTTTTAACTTTCCTTGCTTTTCTTTATAGGTGGCATCACATATGTATGTATCTCCAAACAGTAAATTTTTCCTGTTTTTTTAAAGTTTTATCAAGATACTTACATACCATAAATGTAACCATTTTAACTGGTGTTATTTGAAGTTTAGTGCATTTATATGGCAATCCATTTTTAGAACATCACCCCCAAAAAGTTCCGTGTGCCTGTTTGTTGTCAGTCTCCGTTATAACCCCCGGCAACTACTGCTATGTTTTTTCTCTATATAAGTAGATGTATACAGTTGGTATTTTTTTTGCGTCTGGTTTCTGTCAGTGTTTTTGAAGTACATTCAAGTTGCATGTGTCAGTAGTTTTGGACTTTTGGCGGGGGCGGGGGGGGGGGTTCTGGTACCGGGAATCAAATTCACCACCTTGCGCTTGCCAGGCAGGCGCTGTGCCACTGAGCTAAATCCCCAGGCCCAGTTTTGGACTTTTGAGGGGAATGATCTTCAGTTCTATAGATGTGCACTGTGTTTTTATCCATTCCATAGTTGATACACATTTGGACTATTGCTAGTTTTAGCTGTTATGAATAATGCTGCTATAAACGTGTGTGTGTATATAAATCTTTTTGTGGGAATTAGGCTAAGTATATGATTGACTTCTCAGGAAACTACCAGACTATTTTTCAAAGTGGTTGTACCATTTTACATTCTCATTAACAAAGTGTGAGCGTTTCACTTTCTGTGCATCTTTGCCATTGCTTGGTATTGTGAGTTTTTCACTGTAGCAATTCCAGTTAGTATTTGATGGTATCATTATTATCACTGTAGTTTGCATTTCACTTATGACTAATGATGTTGAATATCTTTTCATGTACTTATTTGCCACTCATATATATTCCTTAGGGGAAATAACTATTTAGATCTTTTCCTTTCTTAAAAAATTTGGTTGTCAGGGCCAGGGATATAGCTTGGCACAGTGCCTGGCTGGCAAGCGCAAGGTCCTGAGTTCAATTCCTAGTACCAAAAAAAAAAGAGCATTTAAGCTGGGCATCATGGCACGTGCCTGTGATCCCAGCATTTGGAAGGCTGAGGCAGGAGTATCACCGCAAGTTCCAGGCCAACCTGGGCCACATAATGAGTTCAAAGCAGCCTAGACTACATAGTGAGACCCTGTCTCACAACACAAAAAAAAAAGGCATTTATATACTCTAGGTGAAATT
>NW_004955588.1:294887-304149 GCF_000276665.1 Chinchilla lanigera
TTTTTGAGACAGGGTCTCCTGTACAGTTCAGGCTGGCCTTGAGCTCACTTTGTATCCCAGGCTGGTCTCGAACTTGCAAAGATTCTCCTGCTTCGGTGTCCTGAGTGCTGGGATTACAGGCACGCGCCACCACACCCGGCTACCCTAGGTACAATTCTTCTACCAAATATATGTTATAAATAATGTCTACCAGATATGTCTGGTCTTTTTTGTTGTAGTACTAGAGATTTAACCTAGGGCCTTGTACATACCATACTAGGTTAGCCCCTTTCATCCATTTTCTTTTGGTTTTTGGGGGTGTGGGGGGTCGAGACAGGATATTACTATGTAATTCAGGTTGGCCTTGAACTCATGTACCCCTGGCTGGCCTTGAACTTTTGGCGATCCTCCTACCTCAGCTTCCCCAGTTCTAGGGTAACATTTTCATTTTCTTAATGGCATCTTTTTTTTTTTGAGTCATTCATTTTATTCTTTATTGTCACACTTTCCAAATTCTGGTAGCTAAAGTTGGCAAACATCATGTAGGTTTATACAAACGTACATACACGTATACACAGCATATGTATATAGGTTTTAGAGGCCCGGGTTCCTCCTTAACTTTGTGCTCAGGTGCCTATTAAAGAGGTAAAATGGTGAGAAGATAAAAATCAGGGAAAAATGAAAAACCCCAATTGACAGCTTTTGCTTTCATGAATTAAAGGAGGTATTTTGGAGCAAAACTCATCACCTTGCAACAGGTACAGAAAAAAAGCAAAACAACAACAAAAAATTAATGGTAAGGGCTGAGGTTTGTTTTATTTTTATTATTTTTTTTTTTTTATTTTTATTTTTCTGGTACCTGGAATCGAACTCACAACCTTGCGCTTGCAAGACAGGCACTGTGCCACTGAGCTAAATCCCCAGCCCCGAGGCTTGTTTTAAGTATGGCTACTTAGACATCTCCACACAATTGTTGAAAATACGTACTGTCTTTGTAGTCCCTGTCAGGAATCAACTGATCAATGTGAGGGTCTTCTATCATACTGGCATAAACGTTTGTCTCTGCCAGCACCACACTATCTTAATTACTATAGCTTTTTGTTTAAATATTGGTTCAGCATAAGTCCCCCAAATTTATTTGTATTTCATACTCATTATATACAAATTTCAGAATCAGCTTTTCTTTTTCTACTCCAAAAAAAGAAAGTGGTGGCACACACCTATAATCCCAGCACTCGGAAGGCTGAGGTAGGAGGGTCTTTGCAAGTTTGAGACCAGCCTGGGCTACAAAGTGAGCTCAAGGCCAGCCTGAACTGTACAGGAGACCCTGTCTCAAAAAAAAAAAAAGATGGTAAAGGATTTTTAGGTTGGTTTTGTGTGTGTTTTTGAGACAGGGTCTTGCTATGTAGTTCAGACTGGGCTTGAGCTCACTTTGTAGCCCAGGCTGGCCTCAAACTCGCAGTGATCTTCCTACCTCAGCCTTGCAAGTGCTGGGATTACAGGTATGTGCCATCACGCCTGGCTGTAGATTTTTAGTAAAGACTGTATGACTGTGGCAGTCAGTTTGGGGATTTTTTTGTTTTGTTTTTGTTTTTTGTTTTTTTTGGTCTTTTTGAGGCAGAGTCTCGCTATGCAGTTAAGGCTGGCCTTGAACTCACCTTGTCACTCAGGCTGGCCTCGAACTCTCAATGGTCTTCCTGCTTCAGCCTTCCAAGTGCTGGGATTACAGGCCTGTGCCACCATGCCCAGCTGGGGATTTTAACCTTTTTAACAATAGTGAATTTTAATCTAGGAACATGCTATATCTCTCCATTATTTTATGTCTTTAGTATTTTGGGGGGTTTTTTTGGGTTGTTGTTTTTTTTGGCTTTGTTTGTTTGTTTGGTTGGTTTTTTCTGGTACCAGAAATTGAACTCACGACCTTGCACTTGCCAGGCGGGTGCTGTGCCACTGAGCTAAATCCCCAGCCCCTATGTCTTTAGTTTCTTTCACCAGTGTTTCTTAGCCTTGCCTTTTTTTGTTAAATTTGTTTTAAATTTAACATCTTAAATGTGATTGTTTTTATAATGCCATTGGATATAATAATATCAGTGAGTTTTGAGTATTGACCTTACAACTTGTGACCTTACTAAGTTCACTTAGTAGTTCTAGAAGTTTTTTCTTGGTTCCTTAGGACTTTTCTAAAACTAAGTCATGAAAATAAAGTGAATTTTACTTCTTTCTTTCTAATCTGGATGTCTCTTATATCTGGAATTATTACAGTCACTAGAATGTTCAGTAAACTGTTGAGTCAAAGTTTTGAGAACAGACATCTTTCCTTGTTTGATCTTAGAGTGAAACCTTTGATTATTAACCGCTAATTTTCATGTTAGCTATTGGTTTTTTGTAAATGTCCTTTATCAGGTTGTGGAGGTCCCTTTTATTTCTAATTTGCTGAAAGTTTTTATAATACTTTGATTGGATTTTGGTTGGTTGGGTTTTTTGTTTGTTTGTTTCTTTTTTGGACTTTGGGTTTTGTTAGCTATTTTGTGTACATCCTCTTTACCAATAGCTTTTGTCCAGTTAATAGGTTATGTCACCTGGGCATGATAACATATGCCTATAATTTCAGCATTCTGCATCTGAGGCAGGATTGCAAGTTTGAGCCTAGCCAGGACAACTTAGCAGCAGTAAGATCCTGTCTCGAAGGGGTGGGGGAATGTAGTTCAAAGGTTTTTGGTTCAACCTCCAATACCTAGTAACCCCTCTTCCCTCAAAAAAACGGAAAGAAGGTTATATTACATGAATACGGGGGGATAGTGAATGAACCTTGCTTTCCTGGAATAAATTTGGTCTTGATGTGATAGTTTATTTTTATGTGGTGTTGGAAGTGATTTGCTAATAGTTTGTTAAGAATTCACATCATTTTGAGAGTCATTGGTTGTAGTTCTGGTTGGTTTTTGTTTTGTTTGCTTTTTGGGGTTTTTTTTTTTGTCTTCTTGAGATAGGGTCTCACTATGCAGTTTAGGCCAGCCTTAAACTCACTTTGTAGCCCAGGCTGGCCTCGGTCTCTCAGTGATCCTCCTGCTTCAGCCTCCAAGTGCTGGGATCACAGGGGTGTGCCACCACGCCCAACTTGGTTGGGTTTTTGTTTGGCTTGGTATTCAACTAATAAGGGCTTTTTTTTTTTTTTTTTGAGACAGGAGCTCACTCTGTAGTTCAGGATGGCCTCAAACTCACAGCAGTCCTCCTGCCTTGAGTGCTGGGATTGCAGGTGTACACCACCACACCCAGCTAATAGAGGCATTTATGAGTCGAAAAATGTTTTCTCTGAGTTTTTGTGGAATGCTATATTTCATCCTTACATATTTGATAAATTCATTAGTGAGGCCATTTTCACTTGAACTTTCCTTTGAGGACTTTCTTTTAAATAAAAATTACAGCAGTTGGAAAAATAATGCAGAGTTCCTTCATACCTTTCATATAGTTTCTTCTAGTGTTTGGTTTTTTGTTTTGTTTTGTTTTGTTTTTTTCCAGTACTAGGAATCAAACTCACGACCTTGTGCTTGCCAGGCAGGCACTGTGCCACTGAGCTAAATCCCCAGCCCCTCTTCTAGAGTATTAATATGTTGTCATGGTAACTTTTGTGTGCTACTTTTAGTAAACTCCAGATTTTATTTAGTTTCTGGATTTTTTTCTGTTGAATGAATTTTTTTTTCTATTTGAGACTGGCCCTAAATTTAGTCTTCCAGCCTCGGCCTCCTGAGTAATTAAAATTTAGCATTATTACCATTACTTTGAAATTTTCCAAATTCACTACTATAAGAGAGAAAAGCCTCTAATTTTTTAAAATTTATTGTGGGAAGATTTCAAATTACTAGGGCTCCCTCTTTTTTTTTAACCAGTATCTCCCTATGTATTCATGCTAACCTTCAGCTTACTATGTGGCCCTTGAATTTGTGATGATCCTCCTGCCTCAGCCTCCTGAGTGCTGGGATTACAAGCGTTCACTATCACACCCGGCTTTTTCTTGGCAGGGAGTTGCTTTTATTTTGAGTCAAAGTCTCCCTCTGTATCTAGGATAGTTATGAGCTCACAGGGTACCCTGGGCTGGCTCAAACTTCTGATCCTCCTGTCCTGGACTCTGATTGCTGGGATTTTAGGCATGCGCCACCATGCCAGTCTGTCTATCTGTCCTTTCTTTCTCCTTTCATTGTTGGGGGGTTTTTTGTTGGTTTTTTGGGGGATTTGTTTTTGTTTTTTGGGTTTTGGGGACAGGTTCTAACTACACAGTTCAGGCTGACCTTGAACTCACTATGTAGCCCAGGCTGGCCTCGAATTCATGGCAATCCTCCTGCCTCAACCTCCCAAGTACTGGGATTACAGGCATGCACCACCATGCTCAGCTCTTCCTTCCTTTCCTTTTTTTCTATTTTTGAGACAGGGTCTCACTACATACATGTTTCAAGCTGGCTTTGAACTTGCTGTGTAGCCCACATTAGCCTTGAACCACAGCAATTCTTCTGCCTCAGACTCCCAAGTGCTGGGGTTACAGGCATGCACACACCACTACGGCTAGCTTTTTCTATGATCATTTAAAGCTGTAATGTTCCCTTTAAGCATCATTTTTAAATTCCCATTGTTGTTTTTGTTTGACCATGGCATTATTTAAAAATACATTGTTTGATTTCCAAATAAATGGGGATTTTCCAGTTTTACTTTTGTTGGTAGTGTTTACTTTCATTGAAGTCAGAAAACAATTTTTTTATATTACTCCTTTTAAATTTGTTTAGATTTCTCAGAGCCTTCCTTAAGTGCTCTCCCAGTGAGCTACATCTCCATCCCATTTTAAGTTTTATTTTTGAAATAGGATCTCACTAAATTGCCTAGGGTAACCTCAAACTTTCAATCCTTTAGCCTCAGCCTCAGCCTCCCAAGTAGCTGCTATTATAGGCATATACTGCGACCACATCTAGGATTTTTAAAAAATTTTTCTAATTCACTACTGTGAGAAAGAAGAGCCTATACTTTTTTTTTCCCTGCTCTCCTTTCATGGTTTTAGCATTGGAATATCAGTGGTTTTATAGAAAGAAATAGATAGTATTTCCTTTTTGGATTCTTTGAAAGTTTGCAAGAATGAAATTATGTTTCCCTTGGGTACCTGATAAAATTTGCTTGTAAACCTGTCTAGGTGTTTATTTTCTTTATGTGAGGCTTTTCTATATATCAGGTCAGTTTTGGCAGTTTGTAATTTTCTAGTAATTTATCCATTTTGTCTAAATTTTCAGTTTATTGGAATAAAAATTCTGAGCCAGGTGTAGTGGCACACGCCTGTAATACCAGCACTCAGGAGGCTGAGATAGGATTGCTGCAAGCTCAAGGCCAGCCTGAGCCACAAAGTGAGTTCAAGGTCAGCCGGAACTGCATATTGAAAAAAAAAAAATCTGCTTCTCTTTTTAGCTGAGCTTGACTTTTAATTTAGGTCTTTTACAGGAGTTATTACCTTGAACATTTTTACTAATATCCACTATTGTCCCTTATCTGTTCTCTGTTCTGCCCTTGAGTCTGTTTAGTGACATGGCCTGTAATTAATACTTGTAACAAATTTGTCTAATACTCAGACCTAGTTTTGTAATGACTGCATTCAGACCTATGTATGACGCTTAAAGATGTTCATTACAACATTGTTATACTATACAGGTACTTACTGATAAAGGATTGCTGAGATAAAATACCTGACACCCAGAATTAAGGAAGGAAAGGTTTATTTAGCTCACAGTTTGTGGAGATCTCAGTCCATACTTGGCTGGTTCCAAAGCAGAGGGGCACATGGCAGAGGGCAACAGTTCATGGCAGTTGAAAATAGCAAAAGCAACAAGAGCAAAATGGGAGGAGTGGCAGAGAGCAAGGCTCTTTCCCTCCCTTGTATTGCATGCAAACTACCCACCCCAGGGGCAAGAGTAGCACTCATACCCATAATCCCAGCATTGGACTATGGATCAATCAAAAATCTAGAAGCCTGCCCCATGACTGCATGTGGATTTGGGGGGATATGCAGACACAAACCACAACATTCCACCCCTGTCCCCCTAAATACTCATGCCCATCCCTTTATACAAACAGCATTTAGTCCATCTGCAAGAGTTGCCAAAGTCCCAAGAGTTTCAGCATTGCTGAAAAGTACAAGTGCCAAGTCTCTTCCCAGATACAAGGTATACTCTCAGCTGCAAGCCCCCATACAAATGAAAAGTTAAACACTTCCAACATTCAGTGGCACAGAATATGCGCTTTCATTCCAAAAGTTACAAACAGAGGAATACAAAGGAATGGGACCAAAACAAATCCAAAGTCCAGCAGGGCAAACATTAAGTCCTGTAGTTCTACATCCAGCATCTGAAGCAACTTGTGGCACATTGTGAGCTCCAAAGAGTTGGAGTGACTCCACCTCTATGGTACTTGTGGTTACATCTTCCATGGCTTATCTCTTAGGCTTGCTTTGCTCTCTCCTTGCAGCTTTCCTCAGACAGTCCATGTTCCTGGCTTTTCCAACCTTTTGAGGTCTCCATTGCACTTTTCACTTCTCACTCACAGCTTCACACACTGCCCTCTCAGGGGCACACTGCATTCTGTATGCGCCTAAAACCAGTGCCATGTGGATGATGCCATGGTCTGCTGCCAACTGGAGCAGTAGGCAAGCTTTCTTCTCTCTTGGCCATAGGGGTTAAGTGCCTGGATCACTGGGCAGTCTGAACCTGATTCTGAGGAACAAATTCTCCTTGTCGCCACCATTCTGGAACATGACCCTCTGCAGCTTTCTTCTCAAAGTAAAGTCTAATACCTTTCCAGGTTTGAGGCTGCAAAAAGTGGAGACTTGCTGCTCCTAGTGATGCCCTTAGACCATCTTTTGCGTTCTGTTCTTTCTCAACAGTGGAGATCTCAGCTCTACCTTTGCAGTCCATAGCTTTACTGGAGCTTCCTTTCTGGCCAAGCTCATATTTTAAATCATTCTGCTGGGCTTTTTGCTCTTGATTTTCAATATAAATGTGGCTAAAAGCCTCCAACAATAGCCGTGACACTGCCTCAGCATTCAACTGGCTTGAAATTTCTTTTGCCAAATTCATTAGTCTACTGCCCTAAATCTCAATCTCAGGCAAAGTCTCTGGACACAAGCAAAATGCAGCAAACTTTCTGCCAAGCCATAACATACATTGGCTGGAGTCCAGCACCCAATGCAGTCCTTCCCAGCAGAAACCTCCTGAGCCTGGTCTTCACTGGCAGGATTTCTATCATCCTTCTGGTCTTCTGAGCTCTGATCAGGATCTCCCATACAAAATAGCTGAGGGTGTTCTAACACTTCTCTTTCGGGTGAAATCTCTGAACCTTTCCAAACACTTCCCACAAGCCATTTCCAAAGGCTCTTGAACAGCATGGTCAAGTATAGTCTCAGCAATGACCCCACTTCTCTGATACCAAATTCTGTCTTGGTTACTTTTCTCTCATTGCTGAGATAAAATACTTGACACGCAGAATTTTTTTTTTTTTTTTTTTTTCTTTTTGGTTTTGGTTTTTCTCCGGTACCGGGAACCGAACTCACGACCTTGCGCTTGCCAGGCAGGCACTTTTGCCGCTGAGCTAAATCCCCAGCCCCCCTGACACGCAGAATTAAGGAAGGAAAGGTTTATTTAGCTTACAGTTTGTGGAGGTTTCAGTCCATACTTGGCTGGCTCCAAGGCAGAGTGGCACATGGCAGAGGGTAATAGTTCATGGCAGTTGAAGATAGCAAAAGTAACAAGAGCAAAACGGGAGGAGTGGCAGAGAGCAAGGCTCCCCCCAACCCCCCGCTTATATTGTGCACAAACTACCCACCCCAGGGGCAGGTGTAGCACTCACACCCGTAATCCCAGCAGTGGACTACGAATAAATCAAAAATCTAGAAGTCTGCCCCATGACTGCATGAATTACATGCAAACATAAACCATGACAGATATATATGGTATCATCTCAGGGGTTACATATGTGTTCATTATCCACTCCTACCCCAAAAAAGCAATGTAAAAACTGCATGTTGATGATAAGTGAAAAGCTGGAAGGGAGAGACTACGTTTACTTACATTTATAGTCTATCCTTAGCTGAAAAGAAACTGACAATATTGGTTGTTTCTGGGAAAGTAACTATAAGCAGGGATAGGTGGGAGACTTAATTTTTTACTATATGTGTGCTTTTTATACTGCTTAAACTTTTTTCCACATGATTTTTTGTTTGGTTTTTCTGGGGGTTTTTTTTGTTTTGTTTTGTTTTTTGTCTTTTTGAAACAGGGTCTTGCCATGCAGTTCAGGCTGGCCTTGAGCTCACTTTGTAGCCTAGGCTGACCTTGAACTCGCAGTGATCCTCCTCTCAGCCTCCTGAGCGCAGGGATTACAGGAGTGCGCCCCCATCCTTAACCTATTTTGGTCTTTTTGAGACAGGGTTTCACTATGCAGTTCAGTCTGGCCTTCAACTTACTTTGTATCCCAGGCTGGCCTTGAACTCACAGTGATCCTCCTGCCTTAGCCTCCTGAGTGCCGGGATTATAGGTATGTTCCACATGATTTTTTAAAATTTAATGATATAGGGCAGGCTTGGGGGCACACACCTGTAATTCCAGCACTCGGGAGACTGAGGCAGGAGGATCATTGCAAGTTCGAGACCAGCCTGGACTACAAAGTGAGCTCAAGGCCAGCCTGAACTACATAGCGAGACTCTGTCTCAAAAAGACAAAAAAAAAAAAAAAAAATTAAACGATATATAAAAATTACACACATTTATTTAGTTCCATTTGATATTTCAATACTTGTATACATTGTGTAATGTTGAAGTTGGGGTAAATATCAAATATTTAGATTGAAAACATTAAAATCCTTTTTTTTTAATATCTAGTAGAGGGGCTGAGGGTTGCTCAGTGTTACGGGTGTACCATTAGGCACTGTGAGACCTTAGGTTCAGTCTCCCCTCCCAAAGTACATATCTGTTGTTGTCACTTATAGTCACCCTGCTGTATAGTAGAATGCCAGAACTTTTTTCTCCCATCTAACTGTATGACTTCGTATCTGTTTACCAGTCTTACTCATCCTCTTGTTTTCTTCTATTCTCCCTAACCTGTAGTAAATACCATTCTTTAGTTCACATATTTAGTCCACACGAGTGAGATCATGAGGTACTTGTCTATGCCTGGCTTTTTTCATATAATTCCCATCCATGTTATAGCAAATGAGAGAATTTAATACTTTAAAACAAAAAAGTAGGGGGCTGGGGATTTAGCTTAGC